>NC_138894.1:43895670-44076498 GCF_965194825.1 Balaenoptera physalus
CCTAGTACTGGGGTTGAACCATTTCTATTCCAACTTAAGGCTAACTCTTCTTATGGCTACTGCCCGAGGATACTGTCCAGCAATTCCTTCTCCCTCTTCAATGTTCCTTCCCTCTTGAGTGTATCAACCCCCATCAATGTATAAGACATGCTATAAAGTCTCCCAACTTAAAAAAAAAAACCTCTAAAACCTTATATCCCTTTCTACCTATAGGTCCATTTTTGTTTTTCTTTAAAGCAAAACTCTTGAATAAGTTTTCTATACTCGTATCTCCAATTTCTCTTCTATTCTCTTAAATCCATTCCAGTCAGGCTCCAAAACCTCTCAACTGTTATATCTAACGGTAAGTTCTCATTCATCTTACTTGAATCGGCAGCAGCACTTGACTACAAATGATTAGTCCCTCTTTTCTTGAAACATTTTCTTCATTTGGCTTTCAGGCCACACACATTCATGGTTTTCTGCCCAGTTCTTCATCTGCAACACCTCAGTCATCTTTGCTGCTTCCTCCACCTCGTCCCCATCCTCTAAGCCTTACAGTTCCGCAAGGCTCAGTTCTTGGACTCCCCACCCCCCTTTCACTCCCTGGGTGATCCTTATCTCATGGCTTTAATTACCAGCTATAAAGTGACAACCCTCAAATTTACCTCTTTTCTAGATGTCTCCTCCACACTCATACATTCAGCTTCTCCATTTGAAGGTCCAAGTACAGTATCTCCAAAATTTAACTCCCCATTCTGCTCCCCCTAAACCTACTCTACCCAAGCCTTCCTGTGTCTCAGTAAATGGCAATTCCATGTTTCCAGTTGCACAGGCCAAAAAACCTTAGAGCCATCCTTACCGTTCTCTCTCTCTCACCCTCCTACCTAGTCCAACAGCAAGTTGTAGGTACAACTTTCAAAATATAATGTCAACATTTTTCACTATTTGCCCTGCAACCACCCCTGGTCCAAGCCAGGATTCCAGCAACAGCCTATTCCCTGGTTTCCCTGATTCTACCCTTGCCCACCAGATTGGTCAACTTGACCCCTCAGCTCACACTCTCCAGTGGCTTCTCATCCCCCAGAAGAAGAAAAAAAAAAAAAAAGCCACGCTCCCAATATTCAATTACAAGGTTCTACACAATCTGGCCTGTTACCTCTCTGACCAACTGTCTCCCACCCCCATCCCTCACTTGCTCACTGTGCTCTAGTGTCCCTAAGACATGTTCTTCCTCAGAGCAAGTAGCCATTGCCCACTCAGCCCCTGTTCTCAAACTGAGGCAGCTAAAGTTCTTATCTCCTGCAGGGTATGGAAGAGGCTAGAAAGAGTGGGAAGGGAAGATGAGGTTAGGTGGAAAATGCAATCTTAACCTCAGGATGTGGGCAGATGGTGGGTCCTTGTAGCACCAGGATTTTCCCAGCCCAACCAGGCAGATGAGGGAGGCACGAAAGACCAGGGAGACTTCTAAAATGCCTGATGCTATCTTGGAAATTCTAGCCCAGCCATAGGACCCAGAATCATAGCCCTGAATATATAAGGGCAGTACACACATCCACACCAGGTGACACTAAACCACAACCAGGACTAGAATAGACTTGGATAGCATAGCAGGACTCTACACGCCAGCCACAAAAGCTCACCCTGTCACTTCATTAACCTCACAGCATTTTATGTGATTAAGTTTTTTGGATTCCACTTACCATGTTAGGGTCGGTTTTACTATACTTGCTATTCCTCCTGCCTAGAATGCTTTTTGCCCCAGATACCTGCATGGTGTACTTAATTTCTCAGTGAGGCCCTATGGCTACCCAATGTAAAATGACACCACCACTGCCACACCCACACATTCCCTACTCCTGCTTTATTTAGCATTTTCCATCACTTGGCATACTATACATTTGACTTGCTTATTATCATCCTTCCCCACTAGAATATCCAGGAAGGCAAATATTTTAGTCTGTTTCATTTACTGCTAAATACCTGGCACCCAGAACACTGCCTTACACATGGTAGAGGCTCAATACATTTTGTTAAACTAGAATTAACATTCTCTCACTGATGAAAGCAGTAATGGTCTTAGACAAGACATAAGATAAAATGTCTTAAAATGTAAACATTCTTTTCTACTCTATAGCAGCCGGTTAAAAAATGAGTTACATTTTCACCTTCTATGATTGATTCCCTTTGAAAGACAATAGAGATGGAGGAATATAATAGATCAGCAGCAAAGACTGTAATTAGACTCCAATTCACATATGTATCATATCTTTATAATTACACATTTAAGAAATACAAATTTACATGTATATCATCTTTATAATTACGTACCTTTGTAAAAGAACTGCCTAATTTAACCAAGGGCACTGTAGGAAATTCCCGCTTTTCACTCATTGTCAGAGATCCTGCATTAAGGCTATAGAGGTTTGACATCACAAGCAAGAGATCTGATGTAGTTTTGACAGGCAGAAAACGGCTCCTAGGAACATTAATACCTAGAGAGTTCTCAAAACTTTTAATGGCAGCCCCTACTGCAGTTTCCAACTGAATGACATTCAGGCCTCCATCCAAAGTCTGTAAGAAAGGGAGCAGGAGAGAGAAACAGAGGTTTCAGCAACTTAGTTCCACATGGGCTAGTTAATACTTGGGGAGTGGTTTCAGAGATCCATTGAAGGAAACAGAATTTTGAGAACTGACATTTCTCAAGCACCTACCGTATGCCAGGTGCATATATATATGTGATCTTTTTCAGCTTCGTAACTCTTCTCAGTAACATTTCCATTTTATGAGAAAGAACCGAAGGTTCAGAAAACCCACACAGATGCCTGTGACCAAAAGGCCTATCAGTACCAGAGCAACAGGACTGAGGTGGGCCCTTTACTTTTGGGCCCAGTGCTCTTGCCACTACCACAGCCCAGGGTCAAGTAAGGGCACCATGGCTCGCCTGGCACACTAAAGGGATGGGTGTCGACTCTGAAAGACAGGGCCAGGAATTGAAGAAACTAACTAGGCGAAAAGCAGTGACCCATGGAATAGATGAGCCAGAGGGAGTGGGCAGTGGGTCTGTGTGTAGCGGGCTGTGATCGGAACCAGGGAGCCTGATGGCCTGCAACTTTGGCTTACCTTTGGATTTACAATGATTTCCATGTCAATAGCATTCTGCTCCTGCAGTCTTTTAACTGCTGCAAGAGAGATCCATAGGTTGTTTGTATTAAATATTTTGAATTTTGATACAGATTTGAACTCATCAACATGTGCTTTTGGCACTTGAGCAATTTCCACCAGTCTCAATTTGCCTTCATACTGAGTGAGTGTCCCACCCTAGAAAGGCAGAGAAGAGTGAGTGCCTCCACATCTCTCCCAATTACAGCCATACTACATTGTTTACAGTCTACGAACGATATAGAAAAGACACTCATGACAAAATCCCCCAGAAATAAAAAGCATTGGCAGTGATTCAATCTGTGATACAAAGCAACACATGTATTAAAGTAGAACCAAAGAAAATAATTCAGGTTGTCTGTCATCTTATACTGTATACACGCCCTCTTGTCAATAATAAAAGCCCTGGGAGTACATCAGAGTCTTCCTCACTTTCCAAAGATCTCCTACAAGAACAGACATTCCTCTTATTCTCAAACCACCGTCCATTACCAAACAACCAATCCTACCACCTCACAACCCTGCTCTGACTACCTCTAGGATAAGGGGAGTAAAGTCAAGACAGGCACAAGTGGAGGAGAAGGGACCTCTGAGTGGTCTTAGCCTAGAGGCCATGGCAGTGTGGGAAGAGGGAAGGGACGTCTACTCATGTGTGAGGGGGTCATTTGCAAGAGGCATAGAACCCAGCCCCGGGACCAACCATATTAGTATTCACACACTGCCCACTCTTCTTACTCCCTGAGGGTAAGGAGAAAACCTGTGTACCATTCCATCAAAGGCCAAACGTCATCACCACTAAACATGCAAAGTGAAAAAAACAAATTTTTGCTTTGTATCAAACTGCTTTTTTTTAACAACAACAGATATTACAGTGATAAAAAGTATACAGAGAAAAATACATACTGTAGAAATAGAAATAGTAAATTTTCATTAAAGGAATAATTAAATAAAAAACACTTAAGCACCAAACTAGAAGAATATTAATGGTTTGAACAAAGTTACTGAAAGTGTTTTCACATATGTTTCAGATTATCCTATAAATATATGTGGAATTGTTTTCAGTTAAAATTGCCCATACAGATTATTCCAACAATAAAGATGATTTTACTACTATTAAACCTGGATTTATATACACACAGTTATATCAGATGGAACTTAGGGTACTCTAGAGTACTATCCCACTCTAGCTTACAATGATGTTATCAAGTTTCTAAACACAGAAACTTTCCAATAAAAAGTTTGAACTCTGAAATGTGAAGATGTGAATACCCAAACTGCTTCCTCTCAGTATTTACCTTTACATCTGCACGTGTTTTATTTGTGACTTCCATGACAAATTCACAAGGTTTTCCATTGGGTGGGTTCATTAGATGATTAAGAATATAAAGATCCACTGTGGCACCCAGATTATCTATGTTGGACACAAAAATATACTCTTTGCCTTCTCCTATAAAGGTATCGAGCAAACCAGAGTTGTAGAAACTGGCGTAAATATCTCCATGACCCGGAGGGTACCAGGCTTCTGTATTTTCCCCTGAGAACGATACATTCTTTGCTACAGGTAGTAAAGATTCTTTATTAATCCTCGGGTACCTTAAAAAGAAAAAGTTCTTTTTCAGTATCAACTCTTTAGAGCATTCCAGACCTTCAAGTAAAATAATGCATTTAAAGTTAAATAAAACTTCCCTCCCTTTCAGTCTATCAGTAGTAATTTAATCATAAGTGAATCCATTTAAGAAAATCTCTCATTATCTGTGTTGACCAAAAAAATCAGCTTCCTAGATAGTAATATTAGCTGCAAAAAAAAAAAAGTATTCCATGGTCATGCAGATGGGAGGACACCCCATATTTTTAAGACATTAATATGTTTTATGACTTCTTAAGAGAGGAGAGACATATTAAGTAAATTTTCTCAAACTTATTTGGTGGTGGGATTGTTCTTTTCCCTGAAAACCTATTTGGGAAATGGTGTCCATTCTTACCAATAGATATATTCAGAAAATCAATAGCAGGTTAGTACTTTCCCAGAAAATCAACAGCAGGTTAGTGCTCAGGGATGTCTGCTTCCTACCACTGGTGAGAACCAGAATCTCAGGCAGATTCTCTTTTAAGAAGTCCAAGTTACATAACCACAGAGTGATTGCAACTATCACATATCTATTAACAAATGTTCAGCCTTTAAGGGCATTAAACACTTGCAGACAGTCTTTGGCACTTGTACATCTTGAGGCTGCTCTGTTTAAACAAAACAAAGAAGTCCTTCTTTCCCAGGAATAACATCCCCCCAGAGTTAAATTTTTTACTCCTTGTACCTGCTTTGATTAAAAGTGTAGATTTTCACACGACAGTGATTATACTTCTGTAGTATTTTTTTTGTATCTTCATCCGTGTTAAAAGAGTTCATTAGAACAAGAGGAACGTCTGTATTGTAGGTTTTGTTCAAATGCTAGGGAAGAAAACGACAATCAGACTACCCAGACTTACTTTTCTTTTGCTTCAAAGTGTAAAATTAACTCTCTGGTTAATCACAAGATGTCCAAAACATCATCTATAAGTAGTAAAATATACAGATTTGCAATAAAAATAACTATTTAGCATAAGACATTTTGCTAATCAATTCACCATGTACTTGCTCATTAAGTCACAACCCTATGAGACAGAAACTACTGTCTGCATTTTATGGATGGCTAAACTGAGGCCCAGAGAGGTGGCAGGTCAGTGGCAGAACAAGGACACCGCCCCCCTCAACCCCGCAGTCTGACTCTGCAGCTGTGTGCCCAGCCATAATGCCCTATGGCCTTGCTGGATGGGCAAACACAGACTAAGCATTTACTCTGTGTCCAAAGCACTGTGGAGATGAAAGTACAAATGTTACAAAGACATGTCTCCCTATTCTCAGGATTCATGTTAAGAATTGTAATTTTACCCCAACTGAAATCTGTTCCATCTCTAGGAAGAGCTAAGAGGCAACAGAGTGAGAAGAAAATAGGATATTAGAAGTCAGACTGTCCTATATTCAGAGTTTGATTCTGCACTTACTAACTAGCTAGGGAACCTTGGGCAAGTAAATCAACCTCTCTGTGTCTTGGTTTCCTCATCTGTAAAATGGGGATGATAATAGTGCTTATCTCACAGAGTTGTAGAGAGGAACAAATGAGTCAATTCATGTAAAGAGCTCAGAATAACACTTGGTGTACGGTAAGTGCTGGATAAATGTTAGCCACTGCTACTGCTATTATTATTGTGGTTGATGGCACCGTACGAGACACTAGGGATAAAGAGATGGAAAAGATAGGGCCACTGCCCCTGCAGAGCTTATGGTCTATGATTAATGACTTTATGGACTATGATCAAGAGAGAAGCCAACAACAGTCCTTAGCATCCACGGTGCCCAACCAGATACATGAAATTCTCCCCAGCCTCCCAAAAGGGGTTAATAAAGCCAGATCATCCCAGCTGTGATGAAGGCTACCACTAGACAGAAAGGGGGGAGAGAGGTGGGGAGATCAAAGGAGAATCCGAAGAGATCCAGAGACTTCAGCACCACAAATGCTGTTTAAAGATCAAAAGCTTTTACATCACCCTAAGGCTTTGCTCTTAGAACACCAAACCTTTTTTATACACTAATAAAGAGACTAAAGATAGCAAGCTCCTTGACTAGTTCAAATCCACATCTGTTATTTTATAAGGTAACATTTACAATACCCTAAAAACTAAAACTGATTTTGTTAGCTCATGAGAAAGGCTAACAGCTACTACTCACTTCGATTTGCTGAACGGTCAGATCCAGAAAGGTATTCTCATTCCTCACACCAATCAGACTCTTAGGGCCTTTGCAGCCCATGCTGGTTCCCAAACCACCATTGAGTTTCACCACCACCAGCTTGTTCAGCACAGAAGATATGTTATCAGGTAAGCCCCTGGCCTTTATCTTCTCATAGGGTTGAATCTGAAATTTTAAAAAAATTATAGAATAATTCAAACAGCTTTATAAAAGGTTAAACCAAATCAATACCAAGGTTATTTCATGCTTCCCTAAAGAGGTCTGCTTTCTCTGTGGAAAGTTTCAACTACATTTCCTTTAATGTCCAGGGCCCTTCTGGTTCAAAATCAAGTTCTCATCGGCAACTTCCCTTGCACACAGAAGTAGTTCAGCGGTTCATTTACAGTACAATGGAGTACAAGAGGGGGAAAAGTTACAGTCTACAAATATCTGTCTGGCTGGTGAGAACACCCAAGTCTCTTGGACTACCTTCAAAAACTCAGAATTCTCAATTTGCATCAACATAGCAAATAGGGTGCACAAAACTCATCAAATCTGTGACTATTTCTGGTACACTACGAATCTACTTCAGTTCTGGAGAAGTATATATACGATCACACAGTTCTTAGTAATATATTCATGCTATTCCTGGAGACAGTGCCAAATACTCAAAACAAGCTAACAGTACCTGCTCTATTATGGTTCACAAGGGTGTGATTATTGCAATCTGAAAGTCTTTTTTTTTTTTTTTTTTTTTTTTTAACAAAAGCAAGTTTGCCTGAAAGAAAATGAGCTGTGTAAACAGTAAAACAAGTTCAAAATGAGCACAGAACCTTCATCTTCAATTTATCCCTCACAGGGAAGGAACAATGACACAGTGGAAGCTCAAATTCTTCTGTTTAAAGAAGGGGCACAAGCAAGTCTAAACATCTTATAACAAGAATGAAAGCTTTTAAAAAGATCATAGTATATTTTCTATCCATTTACAGAAGAACATTTGTTGTTATTTTTCTTTAATGAAATAGGTCATCAAATGTACTCTTTGGTTACATGATGGTGGAGGATAGATAATACTTGAGGGGACTGAAAAAATAAAACCCTATCATATACTTTGCTGTTTTCATGTCCTACTACATGTAGGTGTGTGTGATGGTGTGTGTGTATGTGTGTGTGTATGATGAATAAAGTCTATGACTGGAGAAGGAGTTGATGGGCTCACATTTCAGTGATTAGGCCGTGAAGGCAAAAATCCCTTTATACTTGGTCAAAAATACATACATGTCAAATGTGGATTCCTGGCCATACACTTCAAGTATCTATTACTGAGAATTTCTTAGGCACATTATATCTACTCAAAAGAGTTATTAGCAAATGGGACCAAGCCAATTATTTTCCAATTATTATTTTTTTTAAACTTATTTATTTATATTTATTTTTGGCTGTGTTGGGTCTTCGTTTCTGTGCGAGGGCTTTCTCTAGTTGTGGCGAGCGGGGGCCACTCTTCATCGCGGTGCGCGGGCCTCTCACTGTCGCGGCCTCTCTTGCTGCAGAGCACAAGCTCCAGACGCGCAGGCTCAGTAGTTGTGGTGCACGGGCTTAGTTGCTCCGCGGCATGTGGGATCTTCCCAGACCAGGGCTCGAACCCGTGTCCCCTGCATTGGCAGGCAGATTCTCAACCACTGCGCCACCAGGGAAGCCCTCCGATTATCTTTTAAAAGCCAAGAATTTCCATTTCCATTTAGCAGTTACTTTTTTTTTTTAAATTTTATTTATTTATTTATTGGCTGTGTTGGGTCTTCATTGCTGCACGTGGGCTTTCTCTAGTTGCGGCGAGTGGGGGCTACTCTTCGTTGCGGTGCATGGGCTTCTCATCGCGGTGGCTTCTCTTGTTGTGGAGCATGGGCTCTAGGCACACAGGCTTCAGTAGTTGCAGCACGTGGGCTCAGTAGTTGCGGTGCACAGGGCTCAGTAGCTGTGGCTCATGGACTCTAGAGCATAGGCTCAGTAGTTGTGGCGCACGGGCTTAGTTGCTCCGCTGCATGTGGGATCCTCCTGGACCAGGGCTCGAACCCGTGTGCCCTGCATTGGCAGGCGGATTCTTAACCACTGCACCACCAGGCAAGTCCCTAGCAGTTGCTTCTGACTTCCCAGAAAAGAGTCTGATATTTACAGAACCCTCACAAGGGTGTGAAAATCAATTTAACTGAAAACCCCTAGTTCATGTATTCATTTTAGGTAAAACTGTTTTAGTACGGAAATATTTTTACCTATTTAATGTTTCTTTGAATACACTTTTAAAAAAAATAGAACACATAGAAGCAAATTATTTTTTCTACATATGGTGAGACAGGCCTATGTTTTCCAATTTCACCTAAAAATACTTTCATTGTGAAATATCACACATACAAAAGTTTATAAAATACACATATATGGTAGAAAGAATAACCTAAATTTAAAAAGAATACTGCCATAGCATAAAAGCCTGCATGCATCTGTCCCTGATCATATTCCTCTTCCACCCCTAGTGGTAACAACCACCTTGACTTTCACTCCCTGTAGTTTTACCACCTATGTATGCATTCATAATGATAACAATATTTTACTTAATTTTGTCTCTAAACTTTTAAATAAGTTGAATCATACTATAAAGTATCCTCTTGTGACTTGCTTCTTTAATTCAATGTTATGTTTTAAGAATTATTCACATTAATGCATGCAGCTGTAATACATTCACTTTTCACTGCCATGTATTCAGTTTACGTATCCATTGAGAGACAAAATTGTCATTATTCACAGATGATATGATTTTACATGTAGAAAAATCCAAAGACCTCACAAAATAAATTGTTAGGATAATGTGAGCATAGCAACATTGAAGATACATGGTCAGTATTAAAAAAAAAACAACAAAAAACACTGCTTTTAGGGACTTCCCTGGTGGAGCAGTTGTTAAGAATCTGCCTGCCAATGCAGGGGATATGGGTTCGAGCCCTGGTCCAGGAAGATCCCACATGCCACGGAGCAACTAAGCCCGTGCGCCACAACTACTGAGCCTGAGCTCTAGAGCCAGTGAGCCACAACTGCTGAGCCCACGTGCCACAACTACTGAAGCCCGTGTGCCTAGAGCCTGTGCTCCGCAACAAGAGAAGCCGCCGCAATGAGAAGCCCGCGCACTGCAACAAAGAGTAGCCCCCGCTCGCTGCAACTAAAGAAAGCCCGCGCACAGCAACAAAGATAAAATGCAGCCAAAAGTTAAAAAAAAAAAAAAAAAAAGCCACTGCTTTTGGAGCCCTTGTGCACTTTTGGTGGGAATGTAAAATGGTGTACCTGTTAAGGAAAAAAATATGGTGGTTCCTAAGAAATTAAAAATAGAATTATCATATGATCCAGCAATTCCACTTCTGGGTATATCGCCGAAGAATTGAAGGCAGACTCTCAAGAGATGTTTGTATACTCACCTTCTTAGCAGCAGTATTCACGATAGCCAAAAATGGAAGCAACTCAAATGTCCATCAACAGATGAATGGATTACAAAAAATGTGGTATATACACACATGGAATATTTTTCAGCCTTAAAAAGGAAGGAAGTTCTGATACATACTACAACATGGATGAACCTTGAAGACATTATATTAAGTGAAATAAGCCAGTCACAAAAAGACAAATACTTGTATGATTCTACTTACATGAGGCACCTAAAACAGTCAGATTCATAGAGACAGAAAGTAGCAGGGTGGTTACCAGGAAAGGGGAGTTGCTGTTTATTGGGTTGAGAGTTTTAGCTTTGCAAGATCAAAGAGTTACAGAGGTTGGTTGCACAACAATATCAATGTACTTAACAATACTGAATTGTATGCTTTAAAATGTTTAAAGGTGGTAAAAAATTAACTGCTTCTATATGTAAAAAAATTAGAAAATAAAATTGATTTAAAAGGTATCTTTTATAATAAAACCATCAAAAATAGCAAATAGCAAATATCTAGCAGTAAATCTAACAAAAGATACGTAAGATTATTCACGGAACACATTTTTGAGAAAAATTAAAAGACAACTAAATTCAGGGATTTATTTATCATGTTCGTAAATTAGAAGACTTGCTAATATAAAGATGTTAATTCTCCCCAAACTGATCAATGCCATCCTAATAAAAATCTCAAGAGTTTTTTGTGTGGTAACTGACAAGCCAATTTAATATATGTATGAAAACACAAAGGGCCAGGAAGAGCCAAGACACTCTCAAAGAAAACCTTAAGTCGGAGAACCAGCTTTATAACATTCTTTTTTTTAAAACTGTAGTAAATATGCACAGCATAAAATTTGCCATCTTAACCGTTTTTAAGTGTACGGTCGAGTAGTAGTGAGTACATTCACATTATTGTGCAGCCAATCTCCAGAACTCTTTCATCTTGCAAAACGGGAGCTATGCTCATTAGAAAACAACTCCCCACTCCCTCCTTTCCCCAGCCCCTGTCGATCACCCCTCTACTTTCTGTCTCCATGAGTTTGACTACTCTGGGTGCCTCAGACAAGTAGAATCATACAGTATTTGTCTTTTTGTGACTGACTTATTTCACTTAGCACAATGTCCTCAAGGTTTATTTAGCATTCTTTTTTTAAAGTGGCTTATTATGTTTGAGGAGATTCCAAATTAATGCAGGTTCTTCCAGAAACATGTTTTTATTTAATAAAGTTGATGTGTGTGTATGCAACGGATCTGAGAGAAGGCAGGATTGATATGAAGAACTGGAATACAGGTACAGGTTGGCAAATTCTATGGCAAATTGAGCCTATATATATAACTTATTTATTCCATTTGCAGGTATTAAAACTGGAATAGAATACATGTTCTGAAGTCTTAGTTTAGTAAATCAGAAAATGGATTCTCTTTATTTGAATTTAATGAACATAACAATACTCTCAACTTTGAATTAAAAGAATGAAAAGAACATTACAGGTGTAACCACAGTTCGAAAAGTATAAATCTAAGAAAACGATGATCTTTCGGATCCATGTGAAAACAGGACAGAATGGCAGGGCTTGGGGTTTCAGACACTGCTCAACACCTGAGTTGTGATTTTACTAGTATCTCTGAGGGATGGGCAGCCTGTCATTTCAAGGCAAAAACTTTACAAAAATGTAAACAATGTAAAAAGAAATTTAAGTATGTAGTCAAAAGATCAATAGGATGGCATTTTTTTCACTGTCATTCTCCAGACAGTGCTAAATGCAGCTGAGGAACTGAAGTTTTAATTTTATTTAATATTAAATGTAAATCAACACACATGGCTAGTGGCATGTGCAGTTCTAGATGGTCTGTTAAAAAAAAAAAAATCAACTGAGGGATGAGAGTCACGTTTCAATTTGTTTTAATAAAACTCTGCCAAAATCCTTCTTTGTTCAATACAATCTTTTTTTTTTCACGTTAATGACACTGACATCACATCACAAGACATTCAACCAAACACATAAACACAACATTTGAGTATATTAGATATCTTTAGGAAGAATATAATTTCCTTTTTGAGCCAACAAATGTTTACACAAATTTAAATAATAATATCAGGCAGAATAATGTAAACTGGATTATATCTTAATTCTACTCTTTGAAGAACTGTTTGGTATACTAACACTCACAGCATTAAACAAAGTGAGATTTAGGAACCATTTTTAGAAAAAGTACTAATAGGGATTTTTCACCTCCTGTGCAGATGAATTAAAAACCAAATGTCAACCTTGTTGCCTTAAAGTTTCACCAGGAGAAAAAAACCCTCCAAAGTCATGTATGTTCATGATAAAACATCTTTGATCCACATACCATAACGAATATAAAGTATTTAGAGAAAAAATATGTTTTGCTCTCACTAATCAATCTTCAAAACATGCATTTTACTAGAATGCTTTTAAGAAGACAATTCCTGGGCTTCCCTGGTGGTGCAGTGGTTGAGAGTCTGCCTGCCAATGCAGGGGACATGGGTTCGAGCCCTGGTCTGGGAAGATCCCACATGCCGCGGAGCAGCTGGGCCCATGAGCCACAATTACTGAGCCTGCGCGTCTGGAGCCTGTGCTCCGCAACAAGAGAGGCCGCGATAGTGAGAGGCCCCCGCACCGCGATGAGGAGTGGTCCCCGCTTGCCACAACTAGAGAAAGCCCTCGCACAGAAACGAAGACCCAACACAGCCATAAATAAATAAATAAACAAATACTTAAAAAAAAAAAAAAAAAAGAAGACAATTCCTTATGACTGAGTCTATGGAGGCTAAACAAATTTTTTCTTGTATCCCCAAAATTTATTCTATAATGGTGATAAATAAAAGGTCTCAGCCTCATAATGATTTTAACACTAGGCCATTTGGCCTTCAGCCAAAAGGTATATTAAGTATACTTTTAGTTTTAATTCAAATCTTCCCAAGACTGGTATCTTAAGAACTTGAGTTTAAATTTAAAATGTACTTCTGAATTACTTTTCAAATATTTGGAGTGAAATAAAACAAGCTGATCCAAGCATAACACTAAATTCCAAAACCGAGCTAATGAAGACTTTTGGGTACAGGCCCAGGCAACTCACAAGTAGAAAGACTTGTTTACCATTCAGGTTAGGACCCAGAATTCTCTGTGAAGTGCCATATTTAGAACTTTGTACCCCAAGTTAAGTGGGCAGGGAGTCACCCTACAAATGTCAAGGAACCATGGTTCTTTAGGTGGTGCTTTCAGTAACACCTACTTGTCTTGCTAATTCTTAAAAGCAGCTAATTAAATACCAGTACCACTGAGGAACTGACTGTTAACAAGAAAAGGACTATGGAGAGAAAGGGAAGAAGTCACAAGGTGTGAAGTAACAAGGTACAGCCAGGGGAAAGATGTCCAGAGTCATCAAGTTAGTGTTGCTGTTCGAAGCCTCCACTTTTACTTAGGTTTCGACTTATACCCACAACACTCCCATACGCAGGCACAGACACACAGAAAGGCACCGACTGTGTGAGTCCAGGAAGCCAGGACACTTTTGGTTGACAGCTTATTACAGGTTAAATTAGGTGGTAAGCTCAGCTTCCCATCACACAAATCACCCTACACGCCAACACAAGTTCTCTCTGTTGGTGATGCTACAGAGAATGCTACACACCCTCCACCAGGGACCTCACCAAGCAATTCCACAGAGCTCGGTTTATTTCCACAAGCCAAGGGGACCTGTGTTAGAAGGTTGCTTGGCAACAGCTGAAGTTATGCTGGACACACCTAGTCACAGAAACATTATTAGACCTGTGCTCCACTTTCTCCTTCTCAGCTCCCCCAGGAGAATGCACAAAGACATCCACTCAGGCAAAGATGGAAGGTGTTGGGAGACAACAGGGAGTACCATGCACTGCCGGATGTGGCCTTGATGTTACTCTGATTGAATCACTTTAGTCAGTCACTAGTGCTATCTTTGTGCTTTCAATCGTAATCACCCTGTTTCTCTTTCATGTCTCTATTCAGACATGAATAGAATTCAGTATTCTAAGAAGACCTCTGCTGCACATAAATATACAGCAGGGCAACCCCTACAGGTGAGGTGGGGCAAACCGCGTGAGACTCCCTCAAAATGCGCAGCGGAGACGAGGCCACTCGTGTTCTCTTCTCACTGGGAGAAAAGAATGGGTCAAACACCCAACTTCCTCTGGGGAATGAACAAAAGAAAGTAGTTGGCAATCTATGAAAGAACATACTTCAAACAACATTCTTCCCTCTAGGATGTCAATCTAATTTTTCTGTAGAAATCGAAAGATTTTTTAAAAGATTGTTTAAAAACTGTCTAACGTGATCTGTATCTTGCCAAGTCTGCTCACAACTTACTTTCCAGTTATCAGAAAAGCTGAATTCATCACACTGTCATGGAGACATGTTCCCATTAGCAACAGTCTAACCTGGTTCTTGGTAGCATATTCGTGCTATTCCTGGAGACGGTGCCAGACAAGCTAACAGAGCTGCCCTGTTATATGGTTCACAAGGGTGTGATTATTGCAATCCGAAATTTTTTTTTTCAACAGAAGCAAGTTTGCCTGAAAGAAAAGAGCTGTGTAACAGTAAAAACGAGTTTGAAATGACGCTCCATATGTACAGCAAGTGTTCCAAGAACATCAGCTTATTCACCAAACCCTCACTGCACAGCCTTTGTGTACCAAGGCCTGTGCTAGGTACTTTCTCACATTGTCTCTTCACTTCACATTTCTAAATGTAATGACCAAAATCTGGGTCATTTGAAAGCTCCTAGCAATTAATTTAATGACAGAAAAATCATACCTAATCCAGAGATTTGTTTTCTCATTCAGGAAAAGCTGGCAAATCATGTACATTATCACACGTTCCACCAACACACTTGCCAACACCCCCTCGGCCACCAAGATACGCTCAACTGCTATTCATAGAGCAAATAAAGCCATCCTCTATGGGAATGCCCTCGACCTTCTGCCACCAGATCAGATCCTCGGGACCTCCCTGCATCTCCACCTTTGCTGCTTCCCCTTCCTTCTCGTCACAGGAAGACCTGTCCCCCACCCTAAGGCAATCTCTCTGCCAGTGCCCATCTCAAGATCCCCGTTTCATCAATCTCCCAGTCCCAGCATCAACCTCTCCCTCTCTATTCCTTTCCATCAGCATGAACAAATTCAAATATTTGACATCTAAAAAACAAAGAAAACAGCAATGCATACACTCACTCACCCCTTTCCATACTCACATCCCTTTTTTCTCCATCTTCTTAAAGGCAAAGCTTCTTGAAAAAGTTGCTGTACTCACCTCTACTTCCTCACCTCCCTTTCACTCGCTCACCTGCTGCAATCTGGTTTTCTCCATAGTTCAATGAACTGCTCTTACCAAGGTCATCAACATCCTTCTAATTGCTAAATCCTATCCATAACATCAGTACTTCTCTGACTGTGCTCTCAGCTGCATTTGACACAATTGACCACTCCCTAGATCTTGAAATGCTCTATTCTCCTTGACTTCTGAAACACCGCATTCTATTTTCCTCCTCTTTCTTCCTGTTCCGTTTCAAGCCCCTTCTCAGTAGACCTCCTCTTTCCAGCAATCTGTTCCTGTCTCTATGGCACCAAGACACACCCAACTGCCAAGCCAAGAGCTTGCTCACATCTGATCAATGACCAAGTCCTGTCAGCCTCAGGAAACTGTCTCTGTTGTCACAGTCGGCATCCCACTCACCTCTCATCTATGTTACTGCAGTGGTCTCTATGGTCTCCTAACCTCCCTCCAATCCACCCTCTACCTTGCAGGTGGTGATCTTCTAGAAAATAAAATTTGAAGATGTTTCTCTCCTGATTATGTCATTCACAAAGCAAAGCAATGACATGGCATGGCAGAGATTATTAGCTGCCTACCCCAATATCATTTTTTCCCTTCCATTTCAGAACCCTGTTTGTCAGCTGGGCACACCACCATCCCCAAAAAAAGACCACATTTCCAGCTTCCCTTGCAGGTATCTGTGCCAAAGTGCTGGTCACTGTGATTAACTGGAAGTGAGTTGAAAGATTTCCAGAAAGTCTCTGTGAAAGGGCAGGGGTTGTGCCCTTCTTCCCCCTTCCTGCTGTTTGGAACGAAGACACGATGACTAGAGTTCATTCAGGTGGCCACCGGGGACCATAAGGAGATATGCTGAGAATAGTAGAGTGGCAAAACAGAGAAGCGCAGGTTCCTGATAACCACCAGGTTGCCATACTAGCTCTGGATTGTGTCTCTCTACACTTACTCTATTATTTTGAGTTTCACTATTAAATGGAGCTGAATTGAATCCCAAACAGAAGACATGGTATACAAGGTCCGTAATGACTTGGCCCTTTTTTCCTTCTGCTCTCTGTTCTCCTACTCTCCCTACACACTGTTCTCCAGGGACATGCAGCGTTGGGCTCTCTAATGTGCCACATCTCTTGCTTGTAAGTCTCTGCACTTTCCCCCTCATGCAAACTCACTTCACCAAATGCCTTTTCTTCATCCTCCACATCTCAGTTCAGAGCAATGATTCTCAGGCTTTATGAGCTATCAGTCACTTGTGAAAATCAGACGTTAATGGACTCTCTTTCAGGAAAGTGCAATGCCATCCCCCCAAAAAACAAAACTTCACTACTGTGGAAATTTCATTCACAGAATATAAAAATAATCTTTATAAGAGACGCTGTTTATTTCCCAGTGAAAGTTAATATGCAAATAAAGCAAAAAATAAACTAACTCTCCAAACTGAATTTCAATAAGGCTTCTGTTTGGCTTGAATTAGAAGTTGACACTGTAGATGGAGTCTGAGATGCCTGCCATCTTTAACTGTCATTCAATTTTGACTTTCCTATTTGATGATCCTGAGTACTAAAAACCTCAACTCCCTCCAAGGCAAGCTCTCACAGCTTGCTCTGTCAGTTGAATGCAGGCTTGTGCTAGGAACACCAGAATTCTCCAAAACTTCGAGAACTCAATGGCTCATACATTTTCTGTATCTTTAAAAGTCAGTAAGGTCATCTTCAGCGAAGTCTGCCTTACTTATGCAGGATTGCACCATCTTTGATGCAACGCTCACAGATGCAGAAGAGGATGAATTACAGTGTATGAGGTGCTTACTCTCCTCTGCAGTAGCAGGACCAGAAGTGCTGGCTGGCATCACAGATACTACTGTGCACACAGCACCAAGACTTTTCTTCCAGCACAAGTTTTGTTTGGCTTGGAAACTTTATCATTTTAAAAATATTTCCAGAAGAGGTTCATAAATAATAGTTCCTCTTTGAGGGCACCAGCAGGCATATAATGGATGAAAACCAGTACTTTGGCTGTCCTGAGAAATGTCTGAAATTGCAAGGACATGCTAAAGGGAAATGATGTAGCTGCTGTTTCCTCCATGACCTGATTCAAATCATTTTAATAAACTACATCAATTCCAGCATGAATTTTATCATTTGATAAAAAGATTGCTCCAGAACTGAAGGAGGCAGGATAGTAAAGTAGCTGAGAGCACAGGCTTTAAGCCAGGCTGCCTGGGTTTGGATCCTAGATTCCACTGCTTATTATGGCAAATTATTTTTCTGTTCAAAGTCTTTTTCATCTACTTCATTGATCTGTTATGAGGATAAATGAGACAATATGTGTGAAGTGCTAAGCAAAATGTGTGGCCCACAGTAAGAAGACAGGTGCTGGCTGTGCTATCACTACATCACTGATCCAGACACACTCTCCACCCCACCCCACACTTTAACATTTCTGAAACCAGGATGCATCATACAACCAACGGGATCTGAAAATTAATTGGTTGCACTTTTTTTCTTTCTTAGTTGTACATAAAAGGTACAACTTATAATCGATGGCACAAATTTGATAAAATACGGCAAAAAAATCTGATAAAACTGTATTTCTCTCTCTGCTCCAAGTCACAAACCAGCTCAGTGATCTCCCAGGTATGGGTTCCACCCCGTCTCTCTCCAGTTATGTGTAGCTTGAGGATAGTTTAAGACAGAGGTCAACAAACTATAGCCTGTGGGATAGTCAGACCTGCCACCTGTTTTCACAGAGTGTTACTGGAACACAGCTGCTCTCGTTAATTTACATATCATCTATGGCTGCTTTTATGCTACCATGGCTGAGGTTAGCGATCACGACAGAGACTACACAGCCTACAAAGCCTGAAATATTCATCATCTGACCCTTTACAGGAAAGGTCTGCCAAACCCTGGTTTAAGACGGTCTTCTGTGGTGAGAAAAACCCACGTTTTGATAATATCTCTGCCTTTCCAAACTTTGCTCGTCCTAACCTGGCTCCATGCTGCCTGATGACTTCTCAGCATGGCCAGAGAGCAGGCGCTCCCTCAGGCCGTGTCAGCTTGTGGTTCCGCTGGCAACAATGCTGCCACAGAACAATGCCCCAGGCTTTTGTATCCCCGCATATTCATCCAAGAAAGCAAAACCAAGGATGTGTAGTTGGTAGCAGAACTCAGCAATTTTCAAAACAACAGAAGGAAAACCTAAGATTAAAAAGTCTTTTATCTACTCATATGAGGTACCTAGAGTAGTCAAATTCATAGCGACAGAAAGCAGAATGGTGGCTGCCACGAGCTCCGGGGAGAGGGAAATGGGAGTTGTTGTTTAATGGGTATAGAGTTTTGGTTTTGCAAGATGAAAAAGTTCTGGAGATTGGTTGCACAACAATGGGAATATATTGAACCCTACTGAAGTGTACACTTAAAAATGGTCAAGATGGTAGATTTTATGTTATGTGTATTTTACCACAATTAAAAGAATTTTTTAAAAAGTTAGTCTTTTGTGTGGGTGTATATGTGCAGGTACACATATACACCCTGTCAAGGTGTCAGAGAACCACAGAGCAAAATCGCTTTTTGTGACACTCATACGACCAGGAGGGAGTCTGACGAAGCCCCCACTTCTTGCTTCAGGTACTACCAGCTTCTATCAGTAATTATTACACTGTCTCCAAATTGTCTGTTCAGTGCTCCATATCTCCAGGAAGGCAGTAACTGCCATATGGTACTCCCCCTACCATATCTATCACCTTTAATTATGTGTCATGCTCATTAGCGGCACTCACATATTTGTTGAGTAAATAAGTGAATAAATGAATGGAACAAACAGCTGTTAATAAATGAAATCCATTCTCTGGAACTTATTTCTTGTCTTATTAAATACTAAGTTTCAAACAAAAGTGGTGTCATCACTAATTAGAAACCTGATTACAAACACCGTTATTTTAATTTAAAAAAAAAAGTACTGAATTAGCAAACATTATATACAATTCTGATAGAGAAAATCTAAGACTTTGCGCTGCATAAAAAATCATTTTTACAGGCCATATTAGTGTAGTAATTATAAAATGATCCCTCTGTGATAGGAAACAAACAGAACGATCACATACTAAACATTATAAGCTAAGCCTGGAAAAGTACATTTCCTAAGAAAGTTCTTTTGTATTCTCTCACTTAAGAAATTATAAGAACACAAAACAAACTATCAAATCAAGTACATATTTTAATTTTGCCAGCTATTGATATTAACTCCATCTTTGTTTTTTTTAAAATTAATTTTAATTATTCTAAATTATATGTCAACTAGACCTTACAGACAGGAAAACAGGGTAAGTTTTCCAGTGGTAGAGGAAATCAACTGTCCTATTCATACACTGAGTCCACACATGTCCAAAAGCAAAAATTTGTAAGAGGGAGTAAGTAAACAGGTCCTTTCAAAGAAAAAGTCAGAAATCTTGGCAACAACACTGCTTTCTAAACAATTACACTCATCAGCACCAACCCAATAACTCATGCACAATATCCTTCACTACAATCTGCTACCTCAGTTACTAAAGTCGACCTTAATAAAAATCTCAGAAAGAACTATTACCAGGAGCTAGAATCATAAAAATCACTTATTTTCATCTTAAGTCTCATATTGCCCTCTCAGGGGAGCCAAACTTGAATACTGTGCCTTTTTGTTACATAAAGGTAAGGATCATAGCAATTCAAAGTCCAACAACCAATTATTACAAATAAAAGGATGGTTCCATATTAAATTAATACAAACAACTAACATAACGCAAATAAGCCAAAGAAAAAAATTCAACCTAATAATCAAATAAAAATTTTAAAATATTTTTCATCTCAACTGGCAAGTATTTTTTAAAACAATAATACTCAATGCTTTAATAAATGTAGCAAGACTACAATAAAATAGACTGTAGGTCTCTACTCAATGCTAATTCAGAGAGGCCTTTCCTTTCTCTGCCTACCCTCTCTAGAATATTACCTCTACTCCCTCATTCCCTATATCCTTACCTTTGTTTTCTTCATGTCACTTATCACTACTTGAAATTACATTACATATCTTTTATTGTCCATGCCTCCACTAGATTATAAACTAAAAACTAGATGAGGGTAAGGCTTTATCAGTATGGTTCTCTACTAATATACAGTTGGCACTCAAAATATAGCTGTTGATCCAATAAATTAATGTGAATAGGAGTGCAAACTGGTATACTTTCTGGAAAGCAATTTGAAATGTCTAATAAGAAACTTTAAAAACTTTATATCCTCCGAACACACCATTTCTGAATATTTCTTAGAAATAATTCTGAGATGCAAGGATTTATATATAAGTATATTCATTACAGGGTTTTTATAATAGGAAAAAAGTAAGAGTCAACCTACATGCCCAACTACAGGAGACTTTCCAGAAGTAACACACACTGATACACTTGTACAAACTCCCAACTCTCACACTTCTGTCAACTGTTTTTACTACTATATTTCCTTCAAGTGATGAGTTAGATTCATTATCTTATTTCCTACCTTCAAAAAATTAAGAAAAAACATTTGAATTCCCAACTTATGCCACGCCCAATGATAGATGATCAAAGAATCTTATAATGATCATTCACCAACCTTCCTACAATTTCACCTAAGCTTTAACAGTCCAATGCCAAGAACGCTCTGCAAAACGTCCCCTGCTCACTAAACCTTACACCCCACAATGAACACACAAATCCTTTAAATACCTAAATGTCCACACAAAATGAGAATGGGTGCCCAATTCTTTTAATAGCTATGATAGTCCTCTGAAACAAGGCCAAGCCTTCACATCTATCTTGAGTTTAGTAGATAAAAAATCTATAAACATGGATGGAGTTGCTGGTTAAAGACAATCTACATATACCACCCTGGGGCTTTCACTACATGGATCTTCAATAAAACTCATAAAACAGAATAGTACAGCTAATCATTTTCGTAACGGAGAACATTATGTTGTTTATCCCCACTGGCCTTACAGCTACTAAGGAGCACAGACTTCCTGTAATCCAGAAAGTTAAAGAATTTTCTAAAATCTATCTCTGCAATCAGGAAAAATCATTAGCGATAGATGAGCTGTATCTATTACAACAAAAATTGCAAACTACCAACACATTTGATACAAGGGAATTACAGGGATGTAAATTATGGCTCACCTAGTTGATGGAATATTTTGCAAAAAATAAGACACATAGAAAGATTTTAAGTATTCATGATCATAAATGAAATAGATATCAAATTAAATATACTGATAACAAATACATATTCATAACCAAAGACAAGGAATATTTAAATAAGAAAAGTTACAGAACTTAAAAAAAAATACCATCTGTAACCTTAATACAATTCTGTTGTTTTTACTGTGTCCAGGATAGCACCTGACATCTAAGAGGTACTCAGTAAATATTTGTTGAATGTATAACAACAATAGTAAACATTTACTGAGTCTTTATCAGAGTGCCTGGCACATAGTAAGTGCTTTACATGCATTCTCAATAATACTCATTAAAATCTTACTTTTATTATGTCTACTTTTAATGAGTGAGGAGACTGGGCTTAAAGCAGTTAAATAACCTGCTGAATGTTACGTGGCTAAGAAGTAATGAAGCTGGGATTTAAAACTCTGGAGTCTGTATTCTTGACCTCACTGCTATTACAGGTAAACTGGAAAAAAAAAAAAAAACTGTTAAGTACACTGAAGGCAGAATGAATTCAGTATACATAGGGAGGTGGTTTTGTAATGGTGGAATATATTAATGATTGACACTGAGCATGTGGTAATTTCTCACATACCTGTTGAGTAAGTATATGATTAAGAATATTATAGCTCAATATCATGAGATTAGAGATTTTAAACTATAAAAAATTGCTCAATATACATCATTAACGTATAGAAGCTAAGCTGCAAGGAAGTCAGCTAGCCCTGATAAAGGGTGTTGAAAAAAGAAAAACAAAACAGGAAAAATTAAAAGTAGCCATTTCTTCAGTGGGAACCAAGAACTATAAGAAATCGGAATTTCCTATGTAATTCAGAGAGAGCCACTCCTCACTTACCTCCTAAAAACACATTCCAACCAGCCTGCTATATAAAGCCTGCTATATAACCTCTCATCTCCTATATTTTCCAGCATCTTCTTAGTTCAGCCAAATGGATCCCTCCAAATCGACAATGAACTGCAGACATGGTCCCTACTTACCTTGTCTAGACTCAGTTCTAATGTCACCTCTTCATCCCTAACTTGCTTAGGACTTTCCAACTCCCCAACTGCTCTTTCCCTGCTACACTTGCTACATGTACCAGAAACCCACTTATCTAAAACGTTCTAGATAGGTAGATAGTAGATTTAAAAAACAAGTTCAAACACAGAACAATGAAAGAGTTTTAGATACCTAAACTATTTCAACTTTTTACAAGTAATAGTACAATCGTTCACAGAGATCTTTTCCTTTGGTATGGTATGGATCTGCTGGCCAGAGCTCTGTCAACTTATGTAAACCACACCAATAAGATACCATCTGTGATTTCCAGTTTCGTTTCTTCAAAGTGGACCAAGATCTTAGTCAACTGTGAAACAATGTGCATGCAGAAGATTCACACTTATCTCGCCCTCACCTAATTTAACAATACCTTGTTTCTTTTTGGCTACTCATCTTTATCCAACTTTCTCAAAGCGTTCAACTCAATTTTCATGGAAATAAATTTTTTAAGCCCATTTCATTCATAAAATTTAATTTCATTATGTCATTACAAAACTATAACTAGTATGAACAGGTTTGGGAACAAACACTATTAAGTTTTGGTGAACAAACCACTCCACTTAGTAAGAGAAGAACTTAGGATGATTAAGAGTAGACCCAAGCATTCAAAGAAAACAGAGAACACCAGTTAATCGCTCTAGGAGGGAAGTGCGTTAGTGAACTGTTTCTGAAACTACCTTCATAGCTATTATCCCATTGTACTATAAATGTAACTTAGTGTAAACAGCTCCCCACTAAACCAAAAATTCAAAATTGGTTTGCTATTGCATGCCTGTGTTGTTGATTCCTTTAGCCCTCCAGGCAGCTACACAGACCCTGAGGCAGCCAAAGCCCTCCTCCCAGCTTTAAACAGCCTCCTGTATTTACCCCATTCATTTTCTGTGTATGTCATTACATGGGAAAGGTTGGGAAGCATTGCACTAAGTTGTAAGGTGTTTAAGAGAAGTGATTGTCTTTATTTTTGCATTCCCAATAATTAAAATAGTGGATATTTGATAAATTTGTAGAGTAAAAGTAATGAGTAAAGGAGATCCTTGTCTTCAGCCAGGGAGAGAGATGTGACTGCTGAGGTGAACCTGGGCCAGCACAGCAGCGATGGGAAATGAGTCTTTTAAAATAATCTTATTTCTTCACACATTTATGTTTTCTCTCTTCTACCGGAATGAAGCTCCACTGAGTGCTAGTCCCTTGTCTATCTTGTTCACTTGTATTCCGATGCCTAGATAAATGCTTACCCCACAGTACCCATTTAATAAATATTTGTTAAATGTGTTGCTGTTAGAACTTCAAAGTCAAGTGAGGATATCTGAAGCTCTAAGGGAAGGAGTGGAGCCTACTCAACAGTTCTACTCAAGGAAAGGTGGAGAAATGATGGAAAAGCCACGCTTTAAAGACTTTCAAGTTCCTTTCAAACATGGATGGCAACTGGTGATTGCTCTATAAGATACCAGAGTGGTTAAGGGCCTGGGCTCAGGCAGATCTGGGCCTAAATTCTGGTTCTGCCACTTACTTAATAGTTAAGTAAACCACTCAGTCTCAGAGCTTTCAATTGTGAAACAGAGATAACAGCGAGCTCCTAGAGTCATCTGAGGATCACGTAAGGAAATGCATGTGAAAAGCTGAGAACATGCTTGGCACATCGGCGCAGAATAAATGTCTGCTGTTATTGCTCTTATCACTGTTGCTGATAAGCACATAAAGTAGGCCCCATTCTGTGCACCAGAGATGAAAATAGGGCTGTACTCCTTGAAGAGCTCCATTATTGTTACTAAAGGATATGAAAGAAACAGGTCTTTGGAGCCTGCCACCTGGTTCATACCAGGGCTCTTCCTTTTAGACGACTTACTAACTCTGAACTTCAGTTTCCTCTTTTTAAAATGAGCATAATAATAGCACCTATCTTCTAGGTCTGTTGTGAATACTAAATGAGGTCACAAAGGATTCAGTACATCTGACATAAGCACCCCAACATTGAAAATAAGCATTAACTACAGAATACAGAGCTGCGCATACACAGGTTTTTATGAAATTTTTAAATGAAAAATCTTTAATGCTTTGCTTCATTAAAAAACAAAAAATTTGGAATAGTGTTTGTTTCACGCTCTTTTGAAATAACAGAAAACTTTCCAATCTCCCAAGGGCTTTAGGACTATATACAATGAAGACACTTGTCTTTCACAAGCCTTTCTATAAAAAGAAATCTTTGTTTAATGGCTTACTTCTGCCTTTTTCCATATTTAGTCTAGTCATAGGTACCCCTCTGGCATTTCTATGTTTCTTCTCAGCTATCTTTTATTTATTTTTCTGAGCATGGAAAAAACATTCCATAAGCATTTTTGGCAATTATTTTGTGCTTCCTTTGACTCAGCAGGAAGTTTAAAAATGAATACGGGTAACAAAAATCAGTTTAGATAGCTTGATAATGTTTCTAGTTAAAAACACAGTGAATCTCTGCAACTTTTCTAAAAATCGAACTATTCTAAAATTTAAAGCTTATTTAAACACATATCGTAACTTGTTAACTTATTCAATTCTCATGTGTTTACCTACCTATAGCATTTTGTTTCTTACCCTTAATATTTTTGCCTCTCAAAGTCCCATACTTACTGCCCTCCCATTGAAACTTGTAGTAACTTCCGGGACTTTCTGGGTGGTCCAGTGGTAAAGAATCTGCCTTCCAATGCAGGGGACGCGGGTTCGACCCCTGGTCAGGGAACTAAGATCCCACATGCCGTGGGGCAACTAAGCCCTTGCGCCACAACTACTGAGCTTGTGCGCCTCAAGGAGAGAGCCTGTGTGCCACAAACTACAGAGCCCACAAGCCCTGGAGCCCACGTGCCGCAACCTACAGAGCCCACGCGCTCTGGAGCCTGCACATCACAACTAGAGAGAGAAAACCGGCACGCCACAACTAGAGAGAAGCCTGCGCACCGCAACGAAGAGCCCGCATGCCTCAACAAAGATCCTGCAACTAAGACCAAATGCAGCCAAAAAATAATAATAATAATAAAATAAAGAAAAAAATTGTAGCGACTTCCAAAATGCTGAAGAGATTTAAAATCATAATAGTCTTATTACAACTGTATACTTTAAACCTGATAAACTAGAGAAGAGATGACAGTAAGAAAACTGACAGAAAACCTAAATGACAAAAAGAAGAAACAGAGTGATTACAGATGGCAAATGATCCTACAAGATAGGAGGTAACTGAAGAGAAGTGCCAACTGCTCCCTAACCCTTACTATAATTGAGATTTTTTTTTATAGATACTCTAGGAAGTTCAAAGACTTTTAGATATTTTTTTAACTGTTAAAGTAATATATACAGATGGTAAAAAAAATTCAAATACTACAAACAGGTATATGTTCATCACCCTTTTATAGAAGTGAGCTAAAATCATAAAATTAGTCAACCTTGTGAGACATCTGGCCCATATCCTTATCAGCTAGGGTGGTAGTTTTCAAAGAACATTCCACTTCAGTATGGATTAGAAAGGACAAAGGGAGATGACCAGAGAGTTGTAAAGGAATTCTAACAGAAGATATGGGAAGTCCAAAAGCCAATCTGCTTATGTGACTAGGACTAGCTCTTCACTAAAATAACCATATATTTCCCCTATAAGTCAACCCTCCTGTTAGTCTAACTGTGGACAAAAGATGCTTCAAAATAACTGTGACAATCCTAAATTTCCTAAAAAATAACACTGAAGCCTCTAACATCAAATCCTATTTATGCTGCATACTAGCCTTAAACTCTAAGGTACTAAATAGCAGTGTGATTAAAGTGATTAAAGCAGTGTACATTGTTAGTTTAATTATATAATTCACACTGTTGGAGCAGCCCTGGAGAAATGAAGGTGGGGTGGGGGGAAAGGCCAGAGGCTATTAAAAAAAAGTTTTACAGCAGATTAAAGAGCAGGTGGAGGAAAACAAAGGTTAAAAGAAAGGCCAGATATAAAACTGATATAAAACTGAGGAGGAGATATGGGGATATATGTATACATATAGCTGATTCACTTTATTATACAGCAGAAACTAACATAACATTGTAAAGCAATTATACTCCAATAAAGATGTTAAAAAAAAAAAAAAAAACTGAGGGTGGAGGCTAGGCTGACCTCTTCTTTGGAGAACCCTGAATGAAGGAAAAGGCAATACTTTAGAAAGATACGTATTTGCTTAGCTTGTGTGTTTAAGGAAAGAAGTAAAGTGGGAATCAAGCCCTACAAGGGTTTAAGAGGAAGCACGTTTTAAAGCTGCACAAGGGAACTGTTGGGGATAATGGAAAAGTTCTATATCTTGATTATGATGGTAGTTACACGGCTGCATGCGTTTCTGAACTCAGAAAACTTACATTAAAAAGAATAAATTTTACTGTATGTAAATTATACCTTAATCAACCTAACATTAAAAAAAAAGCTATTAACAGCTAAAATGCTGATTAACCTTATAAAGTTTATCACAAGTGAAGAAACAAAAACGAGAATAAGCATCTTTTTTTACCTTGAACTTATTTTTTTTAATTGAAGTATAGTTGATTTACAATGTTGTGTTGGTTTCAGGTATACAGCAAAGTGACTCAATCATATATATACACACACACACACACACACACACACATATATATATACACGCATGCACTTTTTCAGATTCTTTTCCATTAAAGGTTATTACAAGGTATTGAATATAGTTCCCTGCGGTATTACAGCAGGACTTTGTTTTTACCTATTTTACATATAGTAGTGTGTATCTGTTAATCCCAAACTCCTAATTTATCCCTCCCTCCCATCTTTTCCCCTTTGGTAACCATGTTTGTTTTCTATGTCTGTGAATCTATTTCTGTTTCGTAAATAAGTGCCTTTGTATTTTTTTAGATCCCACATATAAGTGATATCATATGATATCTGCCTTTCTCTGACTTACTTTGCTTAGTATGATAATCTCTAGGTCCATTCATGTTGCTGCAAATGGCATTATTTAATTCTTTTTTATGGCTGAGTAATATTCCAGTGCGCGCGCGCGCGCGTGTGTGTGTGTGTGTGTGTAAACACCACATCTTCTGTATCCATTCCTCTGTCGATGGACACTTAGGCTGTTTCCATGTCTTGGCTATTGTGAACAGTGCTGCTATGAACGTTGGGGTGCATGTTATTTTTTCAAATTATAGTTTTCTCTGGATATATGTCCAGGAATGGGACTGCTGGATCATATGGTAACTCTATTTTTAGTTTTTTAAGGAAACTCCATGCTGTTTTCCATAGCAGCTGCACCGAATTACATTCCCACCAACAGTGTAGGAGGGTTCCCTTTCTTTACACCCTCTCCAGCATTTATTATTTGTAGACTTTTTGATGATGGTCATTCTGACCAGAGTGAGGTTATACCTCAATGTAGTTTTGATTTACATTTCTCTAATAATTAGCAATGTTGAGCATCTTTTCATGTGCCTGTTGGTTATCTGTATGTCTTCTTTGGAGAAATGTCTCTTTAGGTCTTCTGCTCATTTTTTGATTGGGTTGTTTGTTTTTTTGATATAGAGCCATTTGAGCTGTTTGTATATTTTGGAGATTAATCCCTTGTCAGTCACACTGTTTGCAACTATTTTCTCCCATTCTGTAGGTTGTCTTTTTGTTTTGTTGATGGTTTCCTTTGCTGTGCAAAAGCTCTTAAGTTTAACTAGGTCCCATTTGTTTATTTTTGCTTTTAAGAACAGCATCTTTTAACTATTTGGGTTGATGTTTTACACTGTTGAAAAATCTAAGCAAACTGTTTGAGGCATATAACGAAGCATGGTTTTTAAATTCTGTTCCCATCTTCCACCATTAGTGTCTCTCTTAAATGGAAACTGTAGTTTCTGACATTCCTCCCGTGTAACCCAGTGGCTGAGGTTTTCAGCCAGCAACAGGAGCTGCAATGTCAGGCAAAGAGACTCAGCATCCGGCTCTCTCAGGGCCTTTCTTCTGGCTCTAGACATGGAGAAGCAGACACATCTACCATACGTTCCACAACCAGAGAACAAGCTAAATGCTATAAACCTGTTTATTTCTAGACTCCTATTATGTTCAAAGCTTTTTTCTCTTTGATTTTCCTCCCTTCCTCAGAGAAGTCTTGCCTCAAGGTTACCCCAAGAGTCTATCTTAATGCCAGAAAGTCTTTCCTGAGCCCTCATGCCAGTTAGATGCTTCCACAGCATCCACCCTATGGATTGCTTCTCACACTATTTCATAGGTAGCTGTTTCTGGATCCATTTCCTCTAAAACTCAAGGCCAAAATGCTGAAGAAGGACCAAGACTTATTTTTTTGTAGTCCCAGCATGCAGCTAGTTCCTGACAGAGAGGAAGCACCCAATAAACGTTTCTTGAATGATATTCTAAAACAGTACTTCTGTCCACTCTGAAAAAATGTACATTTATACAGTTTTACCTATAAATTCAAAAAATCTATCTAGGGCCTACAATCCCTGCAGAGACTTCCTGGGTTCAGATGCCTAGTGTAAACTTACTCCAGTTTCATCTTGGCTATACAATGGGATAAGCAGAGGGTCAGTTGTCCACATCTGATCTAGAATAAGGAAAAGAAATTAGTAAAATGTCCCCAAGGAATTACAGGGCAGAAAGGATTAGAGGTAGGTATGGGCCACCCATTCTTTTTTTTAAAAAAAATTCTCCCAGTACCAATCTTGCAGGTTCAGGGTTGTCCTGTATTAAATAAAAATAATGGAAATTCCCTCACAGTTGTACCACAGATGAAGATGTGGGATACGAGAACTTCACAGATGTATTTTTCTCATCTGATTATAAGACACAAAATGCCTACATAAAATATACACTTGGAGAGTATAATAATAAATTGATCTATATTAGGCCTTGCAACACATGAGCCAAGGTCCAAAAAGGTTCTCTGTATGATGGGGGTTGGGGAGAGGGGAATGGTAATGTTCAGAGGAGTGGTACTACTACCTATATCCATGCTGTAATTTTCCCAAGGAACTCGATTCTGTGGGATTGGACCATCCCCAACTCTAGACACAGGGGGAGTGGTTAGAGACCCTGGTCTAACACTATTACCTAGAGTCTCTCAGAGTCAACCATGGGATTGATCTTAAAGTGGCCACATATTTATTATTACTATTTCTAAAGTAAAATAATAAATAAGTAACCAGAACAGAAGTAAGACTCATAGGCCTGTGGTCAGCCCCTTAGTCACATCCCCTTCCTGAAATAAGTTTTCTGTATATAAAGGCATGTGAAGGAAGGTAGTCCTGGAGAAAATTAAAGACTGTTCAATTCATCATGGAATCAAAAGGTAGGGAATGAGTTTTAGCAATATTTGCTAAATTAGTATTAGTATTTTTGATTAGATTAGTAATTCTATATATTACCATTTTAAAATTTTACTTAGGGGCTTCCCTGGTGGTGCAGTGGTTAGGAATCCGCCTGCCAATGTAGGGTACACGGGTTCGTGCCCCGGTCCGGGAAGATCCCACATGCCACAGAGCGGCTAGGCCCGTGAGCCACAACTACTGAGCCTGCGTGTCCGGAGCCTGCGCTCCGCAACGGGAGAGGCCGCGACAGTGAAAGGCCCGTGCACCGCGATGAAGAGTGGCCCCCGCTCGCCGCAACTGGAGAAAGCCCTCGCACAGAAACGAGGACCAAACGCAGCCAAAAATAAATAAATACATTTATTTAAAACAAAAAAAAATTTTACTTCAAGGAAAAGATGAGGCTCTCTGGTATCCACCCATGTCCCCAGGACCACTTCCTTAAATGCTACTACCTATTTCCTTTTTGTGGAATACTTTTACATTCAGGATCTAATGTTATCTTTTTTTTTTTAATTTTTTTTAAATTTAATTTTATTTTTTTATACAGCAGGTTCTTATTAGTTATCCATTTTATACATATTAGGGTATATATGTCAATCCCAATCTCCCAATTCATCCCACCACCACCATCACCCCCCACCCTGCTTCCCCCCCGGGTGTCCATACATTTATTCTCTACATCTGTGTCTCTATTTCTGCCTTGCAAACCAGTTCATCTGTACCATTTTTCTAGATTCCACATATATGTGTTAATATACGATATTTGTTTTTCTCTTTCTGACTTACTTCACTCTGTATGACAGTCTCTAGGTCCATCCATATCTCTACAAATGACCCAATTTCATTCCTTTTATGGCTGAGTAATATTCCATTGTATATATGTACCACATCTTCTTTACAGGATCTAATACTATCTCTACACACACGCAAAACAAGTCTCTAATGGCTTTGCCATTAGCTGCTGACTACAGTTGGGAAATCTTCACCATGCTCGAAGCAAACCATCCTGTGTCATATCACGGTAGATCCTTGGCCAAATTGTCTCCAGTAAGTCTTTCAAAAAAGATGTGCAAACGTTAGCTGCACAATATATTATGATTCACCTTCCAAAAGACAAATTTTAAAAATCTGTATTTTCACTCTGTACACGTACACTGTAACTTTCTCAGAATGCTTTATTATTATATTTAAACACGTTTTAATGTTTTTGCACTGATAAGAGTAAGAAAAGCTCTCAGTTATTTTGTGGAGCAAAACAAACAAAATCTGTTGACGCTAAATACCACATTGATACGATATTTTTCATGCCAATTCTCTGTCTCAATCAAACAAACAAAAAGAGTTGACCCTATATAACTCCTCCCCATTCACAAATACACCCTCACCCTTTTGAGGACTTTAAAACAAGAACAATGACAATCATAAATCAACCAGGGACTTTGTGTTCCTATCTAAATGAAAAAGCCTTCTTTAGAGAATATTTTTCATATAAATGATAATGTACTTTATTGTCACCAGAGGTCATGGCCAGCCAGGTGATAACAGGTTTTAAGTTAGGGCTCAAAAGAACCCATCAGTCCCAGTACCTTCTTGAGTAGGCTCTGTATCTTCCCATCTCTTTTATCTATTTCCCATCCCTCTCCATCCTCAACACTTAAGCTCAAACATTAAGCTTGGTGAGGAACAAGACACTCTTACGGCCTCTCTAGAAAGCAACTAAATGGTCCAATGAAGCTGTACATGCTGACTGGTCCCTCCTTGCTAGTCGAAAACATTAACCTTAATACATTTTTTAAAAAACTTTCCTTAAGTAACTAAATACCAAGATAACTAAATGAATGTAATAATCAAGATTAACACTCACAAAATGGGGGCAGAGCATTATCCATGGCATAACTCCATAAATTGCGTTCTTCTTCTAAGCATAATTCAATAAAATATGGGCTCAATAGGCTTTTCAAAAACAAAACATGTATGTCAGAGAACAGACTGGTGGTTGCCAAAGGGGAGGAGGAAGTGAAATGAGTGACAGGGATCCAGAAGCACAAACTTTCAGTTATAAAATAAATAAGTCATGGGGATGTAAAGTAAAACATGGAGAGTACAGTCAATAACATTGTATTAACTCTGTATGGTGACAGATGGTAACTAGACTTACAGTGGTGATCATTTAGCAATGCATACAGATGTTAAATTAAATCACTATGTTATACATCTGAAAGTAATAAAATGTTGCATGTTAATTATACCTCAATAAAAAATATATATATATATGTGCTCACTGACAGAGCTAAAATGAAGTATTCAACACAGTAGGCAAGAATGAGTAAGTAAAACTTGACAACATAAAATTTCAATGTCTCTCTATAAGTATATCCTCCAATCTAGTATTTACGAAAAAATAGTTTTACCTAAAATGTAATCATCTGAATTGAAAAAGGCATTTGAGGTCAGTTTTCTGGGGACCAAAGAAGTAAACTACTGAAGATCTTCTAAAAATAAATACACTAAAATGGGGTCAACAAGCTTTTTCCATAAAGGTCCAGAAAGGAAGTATTTTGGGTTTTGTAAGCCGTATGGTCTTCATCACAACTATTCAACTCTGTCATTGTAGTATCACAGCATTGTAACAGCTATAGACAATATGTAAATGAGTAAGTGTGGTTGTGTTCTGATAAAACTTTATTTACAAAACAATGTGGCCAACTCCTACACAAAAATATAGATCCTCTGTTATAACAACGTTTATATGCAAGGATGACATGAGAAATGTCACTCTAAATGGCTATTCTCTGACAATAATTTCTTTTTAGTTAAGAGGGTACAGTATCACCTGCATTTAGAAAATAAAAACCTGGGCTTCCCTGGTGGCGCAGTGGTTGAGAATCTGCCTGCCAATGCAGGGGACACGGGTTCGAGCCCAGGTCTGGGAAGATCCCACATGCCGCGGAGCAACTGGGCCCGTGAGCCACAACTACTGAGCCTGCGCGTCTGGAGCCTGTGCTCCACAACAAGAGAGGCCCACGCACCACGATGAAGAGTGGCCCCCCGCTTGCTGCAACTAGAGAAAGCCCTCGCACAGAAACAAAGACCCAACACAGCCAAAAAAAGAAAAAATCAATCAATAAATAAAAGATTAAAAAGGGGTATATTTATAAAAAAATTAAAAATAAAATAAAAACCTATGTCCAGGGCTTCCCTGGTGGTGCAGTGGTTGAGAATCTGCCTGCTAATGCAGGGGACACGGGTTCGAGCCCTGGTCTGGGAAGATCCCACATGCCGCGGAGCAACTAGGCCCGTGAGCCATAACTACTGAGCCTGTGCGCCTGGAGCCTGTGCTCCGCAACAAGAGAGGCCACGATAGTGAGAGGCCTGCGCACCGCGATGAAGAGTGGCCCCCGCTTGCCACAGCTAGAGGAAGCCCTCGCACAGAAACGAAGACCCAATACAGCCAAAAATAAATAAATAAATAAATAATAATTTTAAAAAAAGATAAAATGAATAATATTAATTTAAAAAAAAAAAAAAAAAAAAACCTATGTCCAGGCTTCCCTGGTGGCGCAGTGGTTAAGAATCCGCCTGCCAATGCAGGAGACACGGGTTCGAGCCCTGGTCTGGGAAGATCCCACATGCCGCAGAGCAACTAAGCCCATGTGCCACAACTACTGAGCCTGTGCTCTAGAGCCCTTGAGCCACAACTACTGAGCCGCATGCCACAACTACTGAAGTCTGCGCACCTAGAGCCCATGCTCCGCAACAAGAGAAGCCACCGCAATGACAAACCCGCGCACTGCAACGAAGAGTAGCCCCCAGTTGCCACAACTAGAGAAAGCCAGCACGCAGCAATGAAGACCCAACGCAGCCAAAATTAAATAAATAAATTTTAAAAAATGCTTAAAAAAACCAACAAAACCTATGTTCACTAAATAATGTTATGTTTTGAAAGGAAAACTGACCTCTATATAACCTCTATGACCAGAGAGTAAAAAGCCTGGGGGTCGGGGGGAGAGGGAGGGAGCCGGAGGAGTGTAGGCGAAGCAAGGTGAATGAATGTTAACCTATAATTTGTATGCTCAGAACTACTTGCCAAAGCTAATAGTTAACATACAGAGTATATACGACACATTTGTGCCCTCAAGAAGCTCATAACATAGTTAAAAGAGCAAACTTATTTTTTCCCTCTGCATTTCAAAACCCTCAACATTAAGGGCACATCGGATTATAAGAACATTTTTTAAAAGATACTCACAACCTAGGCTTTAAAATAAAGACATAGGGCTTCCCTGGTGGCGCAGTGGTTGCGATGAAGAGTGGCCCCCACTTGCCGCAACTAGAGAAAGCTCTCGCAAAGAAACGAAGACCCAACACAGCCATAAATAATAATAATAATAATAATAATAAAATAAAATAAAGACATATTTTTAATGGAGACTTACATTTTTATAAACAGAAAGAGAAAAGACTTCATAAAATCATATTACATCCAGAATTCTATATTCTATTTCTTTCTCTTTTTTTTTCCTATATCAATTCAGCATTCCTATCAGTAACTACAGCTCACTGCAGGGGCATAGCCTCCTGAAAGGACTTGTCAAGACCTTGTTTGGAATGGTGGCGCTGAAATGGAAAAATCCCTAGGTGGTTCTGATCCCTCTACTTGCTTCCTCCCCCCCACTCCAATCCCCACGCCAAGAAACCCTACTATGTATCATAATCTTCTCTCAAAATACACAAAGGCAGATTTCTCCATTGGCAAAGCAGAATCCTGAATCATAAAATATACTGAAAGTAATAAATTTTTGTGCCTTCCTTCAAGGTAGGCTCTATCATCAAAAGGTTAAGTTTGGGGCTTCCCTGGTGGCACAGTGGTTGAGAATCTGCCTGCCAATGCAGGGGACACGGGTTCGAGCCCTGGTCTGGGAAGATCCCACATGCCACGGAGCAACTGGGCCCGTGAGCCACAATTACTGAGCCTGCGCATCTGGAGCCTGTGCTCCGCAACAAGAGAGGCCGCGATGGTGAGAGGCCCGCGCACCGCGATGAAGAGTGGTCCCCACTTGCCGCAACTAGAGAAAGACCTCACACAGAAACGAAGACTCAACACAGTCATAAATAAATAAATAAAAGAACGTGAATTTCTTTAAAAAAAAAAAAAAAAAAAAAAAGGTTAAGTTTGTGTAATGAGAAAAAAATTCCCAAGTCTGCAAGAATTAAGAAGAAAACCACACCTTTATCCCCAGGTCTGTCATTAATCAGAAAAGTAAAGTCATTTCAACTAGGAATAAATTCCTAGCAAAAATATTAAGTATTTAAAGTGGGAAAATACATAATGCATAAATTTATTATAATTTTAGGCCTACTCCCAAACATTCTTTTTTTAATCTGACTGAATTTACAACTAGTTCCTTTTTAAAATTATATACCTATCCAGAAGATTGCTCTAAATTAATTTTTCAGGAGAAAATCTGATTAATTCTACCACTTAAAAGCAGAAAAATAAATCACAGTACATCACTAGAGTGAAGGAAATCAAAGACTAAAATAGAAGACCCTAAAGAAAAAAAAAATATATATATATGCACACTGTAATTGGCAATCACTACAGACAAGAGGAATTTTAAGTTCAACATCAAAAATGAGAGACTCCTCAAGGTGAACGCTTAGGTGGGATTTATTTTTTCTTTGTTGTTTTCTTTTTTTACCATGAGCATGTAATTTATAATTTTTAAAAGTTTTATAACTGAAAGACAATTTTCACATATAGGAAAAAAAGTACTCTTCACCAGGAACTACATTTAAGATTTTCTCATTAGAAGAAATACGAGGGACTCCATTAGCTTAAGCCACCAGATACGGTATACAAATGAATGCATGCAGTTATGTCCCAATAGAACTTTACAAACACAAGCAGTGGTGCAGCCCTCAGACAGTAGTTTGCCAAACTCCTGCTTAAAACAGCCCTGTTTTTAAACCAATATTAGATTATTTAAGATTACAGATACATAAGAGATAAACTATCTACATACAATTATTCCACTCCATCAAGCCTTTTCTACCTTCAGTGAAAAATGCCACAAGCAGCAGTGGTCAAAACTGCTGACAGGAAAGGAAAGAAAGGTCACTGTGTTAACCAAACCTGTCCCTGAAACAATCACTTAACTTAGATCAATCATTCAACTCAGGATACATGGTCTCCTGGCCTCAAAGACTAGTAAGAAGACAACACATGCATACAAACAACTGCTACTAATTAGGCTGGCTTACTACCACAGCATGATAGAAATAACCACGAACATCTGCAAAATGTTTCATGGTTTAACATGTTTCCATATGTTTCTTAAGAGAGTCTCATAACCCTGTGAAGTACAGAAAGCACTTGGTATCATTCTCATTTTACACAAAGCTCAAAAGCAGTAGAGCTAGGATTTGAACCTCCGATACTACCACATTACACCTCTTCAGTGCAGCTTTCTGCTAGGAGCTGACAACAGAGGTGGAGGCATTTAGACTGAGCCTCAAAGAATGAGCAGGATTTTGATAGGTGAAGAGCCCGTAGCATTCCAAGGAAACAACATACACAGAAGTCTAGAAGCAGGGAAATACTATGCATGTGAAGGGAATGCTGGGTTGGTTCAAGAAAGGCAGGCAAGGGAAATACAGCTAGAAAGATGGGTTGAAAGCATAGGGAGAGCTTTAAGTAGCTGACAATGACTGTACATGACCCTATAGGCAATGAGAAATCAGATGGTTTGGAGATAGAAGGAAGAAAACATAATGAAGCTCTTACCATGTGTTTGAACAAAAGAACTGCCTCATATTCAAGGATGTTAAGTTATGAGGTAGTGTCATAGGGAGATTAGACTTTCATAAGTGCTCTGCAGGACTGGATAGATGGGTCCAAAAGAAAGGAAAGTAGTAGCAGGCTATCTCTGTAGTTTCAATGTCTGAATTGATGGTTCCTACAGGTACCCTATAGTATCCCACCCCCAAAAGTTAAACCAGTGTCTGAAATTACCTTAAATTTTCCTACATTTTATCCAGAACTTACCGAATCTTCTGGAGGTCTCTGGATTTTTCCCCAATCCACAGAAGGTCCCTTTTCTTGCAAAAATCTATGAAATAGCTTCCGAAATCCATCAAGGTCTTTTTTAGTGTGCTATGAGAATAGAAGTTGTTGTTATAACTAGCAGAATGCTTAATATTTAATAAAAACAGACATATATTGTACATTTAAAATACCTTTCAGTGAAATTCTTATACCTTTAAAACATGGAGTACAGCAGAGACTTTTTTTACACCCCAATTTAAAACTAAAGAGGAAAAAAAGCTAATAGGAACCACACTTAAAGGAATACAAGTAATCTCCCCATGTCCCACCCGTATCATGTAATCTGAACACCATTTGGCCTGTGGGAATTCCAACTGGTTCCCTACATTTACTCACCAATGTATTTCTCTACTTCTTTTAAGTGACAATTAATCTTCACCAAAAGAACAAGAAGGAGCAAAAAACAGCTAACCTCAAAACATTAAGTATAAATTGAAATTTGAAAATGAAAAGGATAATCTATTGATTTATAAGTAGAAAAGTAAACACCTGCCTATTCTGGGAAACCTCTATCATAGCTGTCAGAGTAGCACAGTTCTGTTAGAACTGGCTCTTTGGAAAAGGCATGCAGGCTATAAGGTTGATCAATTAACTTCTCACAATTTTAACTGAACAATGGTATCCATTTTTCCATCCAATGATACCAAAACACAGATCACATAAATTGTAATTTTGTTCTGACTCTTTCAAACTTTAGAAACTTACCAGAATTTAAAAAATAAAAAAGACAATGGTTTTATAATGGGCAAATATTGAAAATCCTTAATTATTGAGCAATCCTAATTTTTTAAATATATCACTACATCTTGTGCTTATTTCAGGCTAGATGATCAGTAGCAGCAATAGCAACTCAGTATGTAGATGGATGAAAGCAAAAACAGTATAGGGTCCTTACTTCAAACTCATGTGGTGGTGCTGTGGTGAGTATCTTTTCTAGTTCCTTCTTCACAGATAATTCTAGTTCTTGTCGAATGACTTCTTGGAACTGAGAAGCGCCATCTTGAGACATTGCTTTGCTGAGATCTTAAAACAAAAATATAAAAACCACAGACTGAGAACTCAGACAACCATTCAAAACAGTTGGTAAACCACAACCAATTTATTTCTGGTGTGCCAGCAAATGAAAAGGGCTCAATCTTCTGGTCCCATCAACCTCCAGGAGGATTTTAGCATTGTCAACTAGTTATGACTCAATAATCATATGCACTCAAATTTGACTGTTTGGTATATCTATATGCTTTACAGGTGTATCTAAAATACTAAACACTTTTGGGGAGATGAAGCAGGTGGAAGTAAAAGGATTAATCTTCATTTGAGCATATAGTTCCATCTCCGCTGATGTTTCCGTCCTAGCTGTAAAAGCTGGAAAAAAATGAGAACACCTGGAATAACATTAATAAGGGCATATTTTATAGAACCTGTCCTTATGGAACTGCTGCCTCATAAGAGAACTGAAGGGCTTGGTAATTGAAGCCAAACTAACTCCTCCTCCAGGACAGATGAAAAATTTAAGGACTCCTTTCCATTTTAGAAGGGGAGCCACTCTAGTTCATATCCCTCCCTAAAGAAGAACCCCTTGAGAGATACTGGCTATTCCAAAGTGCCTCTACTTTCCTGGCATCAAAATTTTCATTTTAAAAGGAGAAGGGCACAGGGCTGCCTCCCTGTTTCTGGTTCCTAATTTCAGCCAAACTTTTCAATGCTCATGTGTGTTGGACAAGACTATCAGGACTTCTGGCATAGCTGGGCACCTCTGTGACAGATGGATCTCACTAAAGGTGACAGAAATGCCCGTTAGATGAAAACAAACAAAGAAAAACGCAGAAAAAGAAAACATCCCAGGCCCAAGTACCTTAGGAGAAAAATGCCAACAAGGTTGTTTCATATACTTCATTATCTAGACAGAAATTATCCTGTCTACTTCTTATAAAATAAGGAACAATCGGATTATTGTTCACCCCCCCTTATCCTCAATACCTAACTCAATCTTATTTTATAAATGTATTTTTGAAGCTTATGTTCAAACATTTCTTTTGATAGCTAGTTAGTTCTACAAATGTTGGTTAATTTAGCAAAACCATATTTCAATATAGCTAAAAACACTCCCACATACCATAAATTCCTTCATTTATTATCTGGGCAGAAGGAAGCATATAGACAGAATTAAAGGCAACATAATCAATATTTTAAAGATAGTTTTGAGAGCAGAAATTAGTAAATTACTATTAAAAATTAGTAAATATGTAATTCCTGAGGTAATTTAATGTAGACAGCCTTTCCCAAACACCGAAAAATGTTAACAAATTAGATATTTATCATAGCTCTTCAAAAAAAAAAAAGTACATACACAATTTCCAACACATTAAAATAAAAAAAAAAATACAAGGGAATTTGGTGAAAGCACACAATCCAATCCTAAAATAGTGTTTTCTAACTGTGCTTTTCTTAAAGGCTTAAGTTTATGGACTCCAGTAAAACTAACAAAATGACCCACACTGTAGTTCATAAATAACTTCTTTGTGAGCTAAGAAACATCATAAGAAACACACACCTGTATGTTCCATAAACATAAAGATATGTTTCAACTAGTAAGTAGCAATTTGATTATAATATGTAAAAAATGATGATAATGGATGAACACGTTAGCATAACTTTTTTTTTTTTTTGCACATAAAGGGTTTACTTTAAATGTTTTAAGGATAGGAGTTACATAATTATAAAAATTACAGAATTAACAGACATATTGTTTATACTTATAAATGCAGAGAACAGGTAACTGTCTACACATTTTATGAAATAAAATTAAAATTAAAAATGAATTCAAGCTTGAAAGTTGAGGTCATTTATCTAATTTTAAAATGCAAACACGAAGACCTCTGAACTATATACATTCATTCAAACTGCACTAATGATGGAAAACACAAAAAGAACAGCATTCCCAAGGAACCACAGACATTTCGACCATAATTATTTTCTGTTATAATAATTGTTCCTATTTTGTCTTTGGAGAGCTTTTATTTTTTTTTAAGACAATCACGTTAAGAATGTTTTTAGGCAGTACAATCTGTGACAATCAAAAAACAGTCTTCTAATGGGTCCACAGCATTCAGAGGTTCAAGCCCAATGCACTTCGGGGTTTGGCACTACTATCATTACTATGACAGGGAATTAAAAACTCCTACAGAACATTTTAAACTAGAGTTAATGTGACATCAACCATACATGTCATCCTTTGACTGACTTAGTTGTAATTTAAAGTATGTCACACGTTAAGTCCCCCACCAACTCCCATATTAATGTGTAAGAATTGATTTGGAAGAAAAATCTACTAAATATAAAACCTCTAAAGAACACATATATCGTTTGATTCTGTGTCACAGACTGATTAAAATAGATCAAAAGTAACTATACAACAATTTTAAAAGTAAGTTTTTTGTTAGACTCAAAAACATCTACAAGACTTGCTGTTTTGTTGTTGAAGTCAGATCCTGAAGGCCAGCATGCACAGTCACATTCCTACAAATAGTGATGGAAACATTTAACTTACTTTATATTCTGGGCAAATAACAAATGTGAGATAAAATTAAATGTAACTACAAAGTTTAAAAATAACTGCAGTAGCTGTTTGAGACATGAGAACAGCCCAGGGGAAAAAAAAAAACAACAAAACACCAAATTTTAGAGACTCCCTCTGCAGAACAACAACCTATCAATGTATGTGATTTAAGGTCAAAACACACAGAACCCATATTACTATCCTCCCTTCCAAGCCTAGCAAAGAAAGGTTAGTTGAAAGACTCACATTTAATACTACATGGTATCTTTGCCAGCTGCAGCAGGTCCAATCTTCAGACACAGATTCAAAAAAACTCAGACACAGATTCAAAAAACCCAGACACAGATTAAAACTCGAGTTGTGACAGGGACTTCCTTGGTGGTGCAGTGGTTAAGAATCCGCCTGCCAACGCAGGGGACTCGGGTTCCAGCCCTGGTCCGGGGAGATCCCACATGCCGCGGAGCAACTAAGCCCGTGTGCCACAACTACTGAGCCTGTGCTCTAGAGCCCGCGAGCCACAACTACTGAGCCCTCACGCCTAGAGCCCGTGCTGCGCAACAAGAGAAGCCACCGCAATGAGAAGCCCGCACACCTCAACAAAGAGTAGCCCCCTCTCGCAGCAACTAGAGAAAACCCGCGCTGCAACGAAGACCCAACGCAGCCAAAAATAAATAAATAAATAAATAAATAAAACAAAACTCGAGTTGTGACAAATATCCCTAACTTTGATTGGTTTGATGTAGCACCAAATGCAAATGAAGAACAATCTGTATTCCTTCTACCCCTCTACAAATCTGAACAGCTTTTACAACAAAGAACGTTATAAGCCTATTACCTCTTCCACCTCATTCCACTGCTGTTTCCTTCCCCTTCCCCTGGGCAAAGTGCTACTATGAAGTTCTGATTTTAAGTGATTAAAGAATAAGTAAGGGCTTTTAAGGAATAAAGAATTTTCAATCTTAAGCACCTGGCACAGACTAGGAAGCATGGAGCTAGAAGCCATTTCCCTTTGCAGTGACCTCTTTTATCCATCCTGAATTTTTTAAGAAAGGTCTGGAATTTCTGGTAGGAAAAGAAGTATAGAACTCAGAAGCTTTCTTGGACTTAACATTCTCAGGTTACACTTCTGGCAATGGCAGCTGTGTTTCTAGTGGAAGGTCAATTAAAGAATCCACTGAATAATGCAAGCTTTCTAACCTCCTAAGATGTTTTGTACCACCTCACTTCCTAGCAATAGAGAATTGATCCCCCTCCACTTTAGACAGAGAGAGCGTTTTAGGAATCAAACATTTCATTACCTCAGTCATAAATCAAAACATTTTTAGACACGAGACAGAGCATTTAATCTACCCTCAACATTTTACAGATGAGGAAACTGAGGGTGAAAAGTTAAATGACCTACCCAAGGTCACAGAGCAGGCTAATGCTGGAAGCAAAGCCAATTTATTCTGAGCCCAATTCCACCACAGTGAGGTAGAAACATCCTGCTCATTTTTTCTCTCCTAGTCTGGCTCCCTTTAATCTTTGGCACAAAATCCCCAAATAACACTCTCCTCTGAAAGCATGTCTATCAGAATGTCTTCTAATGCCCAGTGAACAGACAAGAAACTCCCTACCACATGAAACTGGGTTTACTATAATTGTCTTAGTCGACTTAATGACAATTTAGTAAATTGGGGATAGAACAAGCAGTAGCTTTTTTAAAGCTTATTCCGTACCTCAATTTCCTAATTCTTTCCTGTTTACGAGAACTAAGATTTCAACATCATCAACTTTCCCCTATCCAACTGGAGCCAAAAAAGGGGGGAGGGGAAGAGAAGAGGAGGAGGAAAGGAACAGAATTGAGAAGTAGGAGACATTCAATCTAGCAAGTGATTGTTTTCGTTTCTTAATTCAGGTATTTCATTTTATCTATTTCAGCAACTAAGAAGTATACATAATACCCTTCCCTGACATCCTGATACTGGCAAACAAAACAACTTCACATTCCAAGGCAGAAAGCTAGCTTCACAAGGAGCAGGCCAGAGATAACACCTACAGCAACTAAGGAGGTGAGGAGCCCTCTCTCCCAGGCCACCTCCCACCACTCGTTAGATCTGATTAGTCCCAACCTTCCTTGGAAACCCACAATGAAAGGTACCCAAAGTCACAGAATTGGCAAGCTCACTTAATCTTAAACCAGGAAATGACTTGTGAGCCAAATAAGTATGAAACTCTAAGAACGTAGTGGCAACTGGAAATAACCATGAATAAAGCCGAGGACATATGCTGACTAGACTTATGACTTATTAAAGCTAACCAGCCTCTCCCGGACTCTTATTGCAGTCCTTTAAACTCAGTTGTTTGCGAATATTCCTCTAGAAAAGCTCTTATTCTTTGGATTCAGCTACCCAGTATTATCCTACATCTTCTCCTACCTCTCTAACCATGCCTCAGTTTCCATAACTGGCTCCTTCTTTCTTCTCCTACTCCCTGGGTTTCCTAAGATTCTGTCCTCAGACCATTTTCCCCCTCAATTATTCCCTTATCGATCTCCTTACTGATACCTCCCAAATACATGCCTCTCATCCTGATCTTTTTTTCCTGAGCTCCAGGCTCACATTCCCTACTGCCTTCTAGACCTTTTGCACCTGGATACCCAGCTGGGTACCTCAAGCTCAACATGTCCAAAACAAAACTCATCATCTAAACTAAATTCATCTCCCTGCCTCCACCCCTCCCGCCCCAGCACCCCATGGCATTAACATTCTCCTAGTCACTCCGAGGTGACCTAGAAATCTCAGTCACAGTTGGCTCTTCCCTCCTTTCCTCTTACATTACATCCAATCCAATACCAAACTTCCTAACTGAATTGCCACCATTCCATTCATTGCTTTCCATTCCCACTACTGCTACTTTAATTTCACTCTCCTGGTCATGATGACAACAGCTTTCTAACTAGTCTACCCATCTGTCACTCTAATCTGGTGGTACCAGGCAGAATGAATTCATTCCCTTAAACTGCAACTCTAATCATGTCACTTCTCCATTTGATGGGATTTTCATTTGATGGGAAAGAAATACAAATTTCTTAGCCAGGCATACCTTAAAAGCCAAGCTGAAGTACTTTTCTGAGTAGCCAAAGCTAAAGAAAGTGCTTAAGCAGAGTGCCTAAAGGCTCCAAGTTCCTGTCTCAATAGTACTTCTAAAACTTTAATATGCATACAGATCACCTGGAGGGCTTGTTAAAACACGGATTCCTGGGCAACCTCCCAGAGATTCTGCCTCTGGGTTTGGAGTGAGGAGAATATGCATTTCAAATAAATGAATGCAGCCAGTATTGCCTTGAGTAGCTCTGATATAGACTCTACTCCATTTATTTGAACATGTTTGTATTAGCCATGCACATCAATCATCTTCCTACCCCATTGCTATTCTGGTCATCTATTCTCTGCCCCAAGGCCTTCAGAAATGGCACCAGGCCCAGACTGGTCTAAAGCCTTCCCAGGGATTGGTTTAAATGCGAACCATAAAATGATTCTGGCCAGTAAGCAACAAAGATATAGTTTGCAAAGGACGTAGGATAAAGGCGTCCCTCACTGAAAAAAGAGACACCTGAGAAAACATAGTACCTTTTCCATCCCTGGCCACAATGAGTATGTGTCCACCCCTCACCTTCAGTTTCTTCTGCAATTTAGTGACTTTGAAGAAAGCTGACCCAAGAACGAGACAAATATACTTAAGAGAAGGAAGAAAAGACTGATGCAGTCTTTGCATGGAATCAACCAACCCTGGAACATCATACTTCAAGATTCATGTGATATAAGTCCCTCATTTTTTAAGCCAACTGAGTTGGTATTTTTCTGCTCTATGAAATTAAAACCATCCTATTATAAGACTGTTCCAAAACACATATCTCAAGTGTAATTCAAAAATTTTAGAGAAGGGTAGGCAGAAATGAGGAGAGAAAAATAGAAATTAAAGGCCCAGTTGTGAATTCCAAAGTCATGAGAATCATCCCAACACCCGGGAAACTCCCTGATTCCTCAGCCCCCAAGAGCTCAAACTCTGTGAGTTGAATAGCATCTGCTATTGGAGGTGGCATTCCTAGTGTTCTAGGTGGTGGCTTCTGAACGTTCAAAGAGGCCTTCCTTTCTACCACAACTCGGCTACGTGGAGGTTTTAATCTGCGCTGTATCAGACACATATCAAATACCCCCAAAACTTTAATTCTTTGCTGAGATGTCGGTCTGTATCACCTTAAGGGCACAAGCCATATAGTGTTATTCAACTTTTTTTCCTACACCTACCTCAACACCTGGCACAGTACAGGCACCTGATAATGTATACTGGAGATCAAGACTTAACTTCTCATATTAGTGGTTTGAACAGCCAGTAATATATTATTTGTGTGTTCAATTTAAATGTAATCTCTTCCTAGAAATCTTTCTAAACTAAGCACGGTTGCCCATTACATGCTCATATGGTAGATCCTTGAACCTCCCCTTTATGACATCATACTTTCTAAAATTTATTCAATGTATATCTTACCCAACAATATCCAAGAATATATTGTATCTATTTTGTTCACCACTGTATACCCAATGTATTCATAAAACAGAACTTGAAACATAGTAGATACTCAAGTAATGTTTATTAAATTAATGAGTAAGAGCCTATTATGATACTGCAATGTGCTGGGTATAAAGAAGGTAGAGTCCTGTCCAGTGGAGGTAGTACCCGGTAAGGCCAAAGAGAAAGTGTTCAAGAGCTATGATTTCCAGTCATGGAGAAGCAGGGCTAAGAAAAGTATGGGCTGTGTATTGAGTACCTGAAGTACCTAAGGCAAGCAGAGGCTGATTTAACAGTCAAGTATCAGGGATGTGGCCAAAGAAATTCCAAACTTGTAGGCAGTTTAGACAAAATGACCTCTAAATTTCCTTTCAATCTTTATTACTGTGTATAAATGTCACCATAATGTTTTCACTAACTTTAGTGATTAAACAAAATTGGGCAATTTATATATTCAAATTTAGCTTCATTTAGGAAAAACACAGAAAAATAAAGTCCGTGTCATTCAATCATAAAGAAAAATTGATTAGTTGGTCTTATACAATTTTATATGATCTTTCAGTATTAAAGTTAATATTATTTTAGCTTATAAACTATAGTATGACTGTTTACATTTACATAGATTTTTAAATGACTCAGCCATGTACATCCTAACACTTGCATGGGTCACAGCCATATGAACGCTTAATAAATGATTTTTGATTAACAAAAATTAAAAGGTACCAGGCTTTTGAGAACTGTTCCAGCACCGAACATGCAGAGCTACTTGATAATCAAGATTTTTGCTAATCATGCATTGCTTGCTTAAAAAAATTTTTTAACTGTTAGAATTTATACATAAACCAGACTTCTCATTAATAATTAAGATTAACCTTGCTCTCATACAACAGAGTAGCTCTTAAAACAAAAACAACAACAACAAAAACCCAAAAAACAGAAAATATCACTTCTGGAAAACAGAACATTCAGGAGAGATGTGCTAACTAGTTAAATAATATCACTCTGCAACAAGTTTAATGGATGGTAAGGGGCCTATCACACCCATTTCCCATTTGTTGAGAGGAGAGAAAAGGGATACAACATAAAATCACCATCAAGGACCAAAAAATGATTTGACAGGCCTGCTGTGTAATTTGATACATGTGCATTTAGATAAAATTTTTAACCTTGGAAAGGCTTTATGGTCAGTGAGTCTAATTCCCTTATCTTGGAGATGAAACAGAGCCTAGAGATGCTGACTTGCCTAAGGTCACAGTGGCAGCCACGCAAGAATCCCAACCCTGCTGCATGGCGCCCTGCCTCTCCTTCCTGGAGGAAGTTCTCCCTTTCTCTGTTACAATGCATTATGTGGTTTACCACCTCCAGGCTGTATGCCACCAAATCTGAATGAAAACTGCAAAAACCCTAATACGTCTATCAAGTGAAGTTACTGCGTGAAGTGAAAACTACATATCAGAATAAGCATTCTCTTGTGCGTTTCAACTTTTCCTTCTATATTGTTTATTTCCTGGGCAATGAAAAATCGAAGAAAGCTTTTATGTACTCTATAAATATTTTATTACCAGGCCTAAGCATTTTACCATCGGCGTTAATGAATCCGCAACAGTGCAGAACTGTGTTATTTGGTTTTCCTACACTCTTTGGAAGCTTTAAAATTTTAGGCAGGGTTATAACATAAATGAAAAATCACATCAGTCTTTGCCAGGGCAGCAACCAGAGAAAAACACAAACTTCAATTACCTTTGCAGCCAAAGAGCAAGTGGAACTACTGTTAAAGGGAGTGTCCCCTAGAATAGATATCAAATTATAAAAAAATACTAACAATTAAAAAGTAGACTAAGCATAACTTGACTATTTCATGTACATGAATGTAACGAATAGTGGGGTTTTTTTAAAGATACAAGTAAAAATCAGAGAAACAGGGAACTTTCTTGATTTACATAAAAAAACTAACAAATATCTAGCAATGGTTTGGAAAACAAAACATTTTGTTGTTTATATAAGTTAACTAAGACAACATAGCCAATTTCTCCATGGCTCTCAAAAACAATTCTTAATTGTCAAAATGGTTTGGGGGCACAATGGATTTCATTCGGCGATGATGGAGAAAAGTAAACAATGGGACTGTTGGCAGAGGTAGAATTTGAATCCTAGACAATTACTTTGCAACAAACTGAAGGAGATGCTTGCTTACCAGTTAAGAGAACTGGAAAACAGCTTTCAAATGGAGTACTATCCCCTTTCTCACACATAAACCCAACCAAAAAACACATAAAGTTTAATTTTCTTTCAATAACTTAGCAAGCCAACTTGCAAAGAATTTAGTAAGTTATTAATAGAAAGATGCATGCCTGGTAGTAGAATTTTAGAGACCTAAGACATATGGTTTCAATTAATAGTCACTGTGCCTGGGACAATCCATCAAATTACTCAAGACCAAAATGTCCACAATTCAAACACTATTACACCAAGTTCAAAACATGATAGTTTAGAAAAGAAACTGTAGGCTGTGTAAAAAGGACACCAGTCTAGAAAACCAAGCTTCTAAAGAGATGCCAAGCAATCAAAAGGGTGGTAAGTGAATCATATTTCCACATTCACTAAATCCCAAACCTTCAGAGGATCTCCCCCACAATTTTATTCTAATATTGCTGGGATTTTCTCCACTGGCATAAATTCTGGATATCAGAATGAATCATATTACATAAAGTTAGTACAGTCAACTCTTAATTATTCATTTTTACAGATAATCCAGTTAGTTTAACTTTTAAATATTTGTTTATATTAACTTTTCAGTAATGGATATATCTGACTTTTTGGGAACTCCTAATACCTGCACTTCCACAAAAAGTACCAAATTCAACATGGTGGAAACTGGAAAATTACAATATATTATTCTTTGACCCAGAATATTTTCATTATTAGGCCCACTAATTTTCCTCACACAAATTAAGTATCCCATTCTTTTAACTAAAGTCACTACAATTCATAAAGTTACTACAATTTTCTATGAAGAAAAATAAATACACAGAGAATGTGAAGTGAATGTGAACTGATATTACAAGAAAACACCTACTGTCCAAAATTAACATCAATTTCCTTTTAATTTTTCAATTTATCTTAGAATATTAAAATGGCACTTCCAAGAAGTGTACCAATTAATATTTCTTATTTCTCTAATGTCTAATTTCTTTTTTCCCTGAGTGGGCTTTCACAAATGAAAATCATCCATTTTACTAGAAGACAGACCTAGTTATCAAGAACAAAGACAATTTAACCAAAGAGATTACAAGATCCATGTTGGAAACAAAGTTTTCATCAGCTCAACTCTTTGAATTTCTTTTAATTTTCCATTTATAACTGTGACTCTGAATTTAACTAAATCCCTGTCTCTCTAGCAACATAGTGAATCCTAAGCTACATCTTTAAAAAATGAGAAGTGTGCCTTAGTCATTGCTTTGCCACCTCCAGTCCTGCCTCAAATCCATGCCACAACCTTCCTGGGCTGAAAACATCCTAGTCATCTAAATAATCAGCAACAGGCTGAATTTAGTCTTAGGATTTGAGAAGAACCAGGCCTAGGCCTGACCTCTACAACCAGGCCCCAGAATGCTTCTCACCCCTGTATTCATCTGAGACCCCTCCCGTTACACTTAGTTCAGCTAATCTTCCCTGGCTACGTTCCACTGACCAAACAAGAATCACCAAAAAAAGTCACTAAAAGAGAATTCCAACAAATGGAAAATGTGAAGTACTTTTTAAGTGACACAGAGGTACTCAAACGGCTTCCCTTGAAATATAAGAAAGTACTTCAATTTAAGAATATTAAGGGACATTTTTATATAATTTAAGTAGACAAACAGTTTTTTAAAAAGTTCCTCCAGGGACTTTCCTGGCGGTCCAGTGGTTAAGGCTCCACACTTCCACTGCAGGGGGGCGTGGGTTCGATCCCTGGTTGGGGAACTAAGATCCTGCATGCCATGTAGCCAAAAATAATTTTCTTAATAAATAAATAAATAAATAAAAATGTAAAGTTCTTCTAAATTACAGTATAAGTACATAACACTGCCTTAGCTGGCTAGATGACAGTAGGTCCAGTGCCATTTATAAGTTTCAAATCATGTAGGGAGATTGCCCCATAGCTCTCAGAACTTTTGAAAAGCCAAATTCCAAATGGCACTGACTAACATACCTGGCAAAAGTCACAGCTGCTGATGACCCAGCAGGGTCACAGGAGGAGGTGTCACCTCCAACTGTGACAAGGGGCCCTTTCTCATTTAAGTAGTAGTCACATTTATTTAGAAAAACTGGGGGCCCTGCAACAACCCCTGGGATGGAGAAAACTAGCAAATGGAGATGTAATTTCACAGGCAGACAGAAGGTAACCTGAGGGCAGAATACACCAGCTAGGGAATTAAGCCAGAGATCCAGTAAAGAGTCCTCCTATGAGAAGGAATTCTAAGTGCCTGAGAAACACAGACTTGGGAGAAGCCCAAAGCACGCTGAACCTTCTTTTGGCCAAGGAATACATACTGGGAATTCTCCTGCCTATTGACATTAAGTATTTTTATTAATTGAACGTTTCTACCTAATAACTTACAGTCAAAGTGCTTGAGAATGGACATGCCTAGCTTTCCTGTAAAGCAGGGGTCCCCAACCCTGTTAGGAACCGGGTGCACAGCAGGAGGTGAGCGGCAGGCTAGGGAGCAAAGCTTCATCTGCTGCTCCCCATTGCTCGCATTACCCCCTAACCATCACCCGCATTACCACCTGAACCATACCCCCGCCCCCATCCGTGGAAAAACTGTTTTCCACAAAACCTGTCCCTGGTGCCAAAAAGTTTGGGGACTGCTGCTATAAAGCACATTTACCTAGATTGGAGGGAAGAGGTTCAAGCCAAGAATAGCAACCCCAGGTTCCAGGACATTCAAACACGTGTACACAACACACAGGTATAATACCCAGATCTGAATTTCAAGTGCCAACCATAAGGGATACAGGAGAAATCCCAATACAGTACATTGCGTACTGTAAGAGCTCATAATTTCAGTTGTTGATTGGACTGAAACAAAAACTGTCCCCAATTATGTATTCACATCACTGTTCAAGCTTTCCCCTCCAACCCCATACTTTAAAAAAATATATATATCAACTCCCAAGTTGCTGGAGGCCTGAACACCAAACCTGGAATAGGAAAATAAAGAACTGCCATAGGTGCATTGTTTCTGTTTGTGACATGTGGTTATACTTATAGTGGCAATGCTATCCAAAAAGCTACCATCATTTTAAGAAAGGAAAGTAAAATTTACTGGCCATCTAAATGCATTCACGTAATTAATCTCATTTCAGCTTCTCAAAAACCCGTTGGCATAAGTACTAATACCCAATGTTTATATAAGTAGAAACGGAGGTTCAGAAAAGTTGTCTATGATCACCTGTTAGTAAGAGGATTCAAACCTAGGTCCATCCCTTTTATCTTTCTCAACATTTATGTCAGATGTGTTAATAAACTACAGCCAAAAATGTAGGCTAAACTACTAAAAAGTACATGGAAAGTCTGCATTTCTCATTTGTCATCCATGACAGATTCTTTCAGAGCATCCACCACTTGAAGACACTGTATTTCCCCCAGGGATATAATATTATCTTTGCCCACAGGGAACTGACAGTCTAGTTGGAGAAAGAAGCCATTGTTCCTGATAAGTTCTTTAACATAGAAGCCATTGTTCCTGATAAGTTCTTTAACATAAGAGGCAATAAAAGGTACTGGAAAGGACAAGGGTTTAAGACACATTTATATATGAATTTCAGTGCTTACTAGCTGTGAACTTTGGATAAGATACTTAAATTTTCTCACCTGTAAGGTCACGATTAAAATCTACTACCTCTCAGGGCTCTTGTGAAGCTTAAATGAGACAACATATGAAAACAGTTTAGAAGCCTAATTTGTTCAATCTTTTCCTTATGAAGTGGCACAAGCTAAGTGTCAATGAGTGGAAATATCAATAAATGCTACAGCAAAGATCAAACAATTTGATCTTTGCTACCAAAAAAAATTCAAAAACAAAAATCCCAACGCTTACACTTAAAAACTGATCTGTGGAGACAGCAGAATCATTACCCAATAAAGTTTATCACTGATCAATGCAGTAAAGTTAATTAAACATACAGAGAGTTTACACTTGAAGTACAAATTTAAACAATGATAAACAGGAGCAAAATCATGTTAAAAAAATTTTTGGAGGGGAGAAGTGTCATCTTTTTGTGCAAAATTGCCAATTTAAAAAGAAAACTACCACTTAGAGCAAACTGGATGGCAATTAAATGCAATGTTGGATTGAATCATGGAAAAGTGGTCTAGGTCTGTAGTTTAGTTAATAGTAATGTACTTGTGATAATTTTTTAGTTTTGACATATGTGCAAACTTTTCTATAAATCTCAAGATAAAAAGCTGATTTTTTTAAAAAAGTGGATGACAAGGGAAAGGAATAACAACATACACAGGTATTGCCACTTTATTTAGAATCTCCTGAAAACAATTAGCCATTAACAAACAGCAAAGGATGTGACATTAGTCAACACGCACCACCTCTGTAGGCTACGCTAAAGCATAACAACGAGGAACACCTGGAGTTTAATAATATTCTTAACTTTTAAAGTGACTTGTCCACTTTTCTCTAGCATATTATTGCAATACTGGCTTGCTGGTAATTAAATATTGTTGTTGTTACAAAATCCAGCAAACTTCTGACAGTTACCTCTACTTTCTATTCTTGACTAAGACATTTATTCAACCTGAACAGAAGCATCTCTTACCACATACAAGGCATAGCATGAATTTAAAAGTCTAATGACAAGTGACATTTCTGAGCTTAGTGCTAAAGGCAGACATAAGTGTCCCATCTGTTTTCATAATAATGCAGGCAAATTCTCTTACTTGATTATACAAAACTCAAAGAAGAGTTAATAAAGTGATGTAAAACCTACTAGGGCATTTTTATGCGCAGGGCCAAATGATGGCCATTACTGACACAATTTTTTTAAGTACATTACATTTATTGAGAGCCACATTAAGTGGTTGTGAACTTTACTAGCTGTGTGTTCAGCAAGATGGCTGAAGCTTTCACACTCTGGGGTCTGCAAGAAAAGGTTTACTTGCATACCAGAAGGCAAATCTTATGCTACAAATTGATGACATAGGTCTAAGGTAGCACCAATTTCAATGTGTACACGTTACACACACACATACACACAATGTTACTGCTTAACTCAGTTGAGAGGCATTCCCTAAACCTTTTTTAACACACATGTAGAATTTAGAGAACAATTTCCTAATTTGAAAGAAACCTTAATAATATTTACAGATTTCAAAGAAGGGAAAAAAATAAACACAGCAATGCAGCAAAGTCATTTCTCCTACTGAAATGACCTCCAGCTTCTACGAGCTATTCCCGGTTTCGCAATAAATGAATCTGAGACTCAGACCACGTACACACAGACGGAGAAGCTGAGAACGCTAAAGCTTCCCCAACAGTCCTGGCTAAACCCACCTGCCTTTCCTCAGCCCTCTCAGTTCCCCCTCCCGTCCGCACCCAGAGTTACCTTGACTTCGACCCGGAAAAGAGAACAGGGATTAATCAGCAGCCAAAATCCTGTTTTATCATCATTTACAGCCCCTATCCCAGGGAGCCAGAGTGCTACTAACCTGATTTCAGGGAGGCAGAACTAAATGCAGCAGAGTACAGGGGTATAAATTATACGTATCTGAAACGCCAACCCAGCAGCTCAAGACAGCTCAAATGTCAATTTAACGAAAAGGGTTTCGCAAATAGTACCTCAAATGAACATTTCCACTTCCAAACCACCCACCAACCTCTCGACTGCCAGTACCCAAATTCGGTACTGCTAAAGCAACCCGGGAGAAAAAAGAAGCGTGTCTTACCTTGTACAAATCTCGACATTTTAGGGATTTATTAAAATACCCTGGCCTATATATATATGTGTATATTCAAAAGCCTAGAGGAGTCACGCTATGGGCAGGTCTCTCTCTTCCACCCCTGCTTTAACAACCGACGAGTTCCTTCTCCTCTTCCTATGTTTTGCCACTTAAGGGAGTATTTATTCAAAGCGGCTAAAACTGCCTCAAAAAAAAAGAAAAAAAAACCACCCAGGAAAACCTTCCGCACTTCCAAAAGACAGAAACTTGGTGCGACCGAGTCTGCTCGGAACTCCAGGCTACACTGCACCCTTGACACAAATGAGGGCCAGCTGGAGGCTCCCGGAAAAGGTACTATCACACGAACTTTAATTTCATCAATGAAAGAGGCGGATCTAGAGCGGCTACTTCACTGCCCTCCGGAGCAGCACGGCCGCAGGCACAGGCGGGCCGCACCCCCGATTCCCCCTCCCCTCTCTGCCGTCCGGCCTCCGGACAGTTCCCCGGGAAACTCGGGCCAACGGCGGTCCCCGCCCTGCAGGAATCGGGAGGCGGGGGAGGTAGGCAGAGGGGGGGCGATTCAACCATTTCTACCCGCCCATCAACGTCCCGGGACTAACAGGCGCTCGGCGCGCGGGCGGGGGCCTCCAGACCAACGCCTCCCTGCTGCGAGCGGCTGCAACCCTGCAGCGGCTTTTTCCCGGGAGGGGCCGAAGGCTACACGCCCCTCCCCCGCAGCGGACACTGGGAGGCCACCCGTGAGGGGAAAGCCGACTCCGAGGGACAGGAGGCCGGGAGGGCCCGCCCCGACCCTCACACATTCTAGTTCCTCCTGGCCGAACCCCAAGTTGGGCCTCCGGGGCCAAAGCTGGTCAGGCAGAGGGGCTCTACACGCCTCAGAGAGGGAAACACACTCGCCCAAGGGGTGGTGGGAAGCCCGCCCCGGCCCCTCCCCAAACCGCCACAGAGACCCACCTTCCTCCTCTTCCTTTAGCAGCTGGGAAATTGGGGGCGTTTATGGCGCGCCTGGAAGAAGGCTCGCAGGCTGAGAGAATGTCACCTCTGAGGCAACCTTCTCTCTCCCCCTCTCCCCTCACACATGCACACCTTGAACCCCTCACCAGTGGTCGCAGCCCAGCTTCTGACCTCCTTCGTCCACCGGGCTGCGGGCTCCCGCAACCCAAAGCCCCCACTTTCTCCCAAACACCTCCCCTCCCCCGCCATTTGGAGCAGCCCCCCTCACAGCGGAAATGTCCCCGCTGCGCAGACAGACAGGAGCAGCCGCCAGTCAGGAGCCGAGGCGGATTCAGGGCCTGGCCAATGAGACGCGCGGGGGTGGCAGGGGGCGGGGCGTATGCGGCCAGAGGCAGCCGGGCGGAGGTGGGCTCTGTGCCCGAGCGCTAGCACGAGCTCGAGCCCGGATACCGTGCGCGTTGGGGCTGCGCCTCCAGCGGCTGGGCCAGGGATGTTTCACCAGTAGAACTCACAGCCTTCCACAGATACTTCAGCAAGGGAGACAACCTGAAGCACGAGTGGTTATTTTTGTAGTGCTTAAAAATATTTCCGCTTACCAGAGACTGAAGCTAGATATCTATCGGGCGAGTAGAGCCGGAGCACCCCGCGCAACTACCCCGAGAGAGCCCAGGCCCTTCTCGGTAGACACAAACTCTAGCCACACATCTGGTCTCGGAAGGGTGAAGATGGCGTTAAAGAGTAAGAGTAAGCAGTTGGATGTGTGGGACTTAACTAACAGGCGGAGGAATTTAGGGCATCGAAGAAAACGCCAAGCGAAGGCTCTCACACCAGAACCACCACCCCGGTTCCTATTCCTGTAGAGATTTCCGCAGTGTTAGGCGTTTACTTTTCTGATAAAAGGGGAAATGGCTTAAGTTACCCCTCAAGAGGTGCTTTCTTTTTAATAGATTTTTGAAGCCCTCAAGGAAAGAGGATGTTAAAAGAACGTTTGCAGTGAGTCGGGGACTACAAGAGGGCCAGCGCAGCGCCCGCTAAATCGCACCTGATGTTGCCAACCCCACCTACCTGTACGACCCAGTGCGCCTGTTATTGGGTGTATCTCAGACTTTACAATTCATGACTAAAGCCGCCTGCATCAGGACAAATGAATTGTCAGCGCTCTGTTTAGGTGTCTCCAGTAAACCATGTCATTCTAGAAGAGTTTGAGGCCTTGGACAACACTAATCAACCAAGGTAAAGTGACAATTTTTAAATGGCTCATTCTGTAAACAAATTTTTTTTTAGGGCTGCGTATTCGTATGGAAATGTTATTGAAGTAACACAGAAAAGGCCAGTGATTCATTTGTCCTGCTGGAGAATGATAACCCTTGGTACTATATTTCTTATGTGAAATCCAAAAAGATCACACCCAAAAACCGCTCAGCGATAAAACTGATTTCCCCAAAGAAGTGTGTAAAATCCAAATGTCTACATTTTAATAGCATTTGGAGACTGAAGATCTTGATCAGATTCTCCACATTCTTTGTGTACAGTAGAGAAATTGTTCCAGCACTGAATAAGCAGTATTTATCCATCCATCAGCGTTAACACCAAAATAAAATGCTACCAAAAGATTTGAGCCCCATAGGGTTGCTTAGCCTACAAATGATAAAGCTGAAGAGTAGTGAAGAGTCTTTAATTATACAAGGTTTAAGAAGGATGATCAGTTATTTCCTACCTACACAAAAGATTAAGGGAGAGGAAGTAAGTTTTAATTGCAGCAAGAGTATTTGGTAAAACCTAAGAATGACATCTTGATTTATGAGCGATTATATATTGAGATATAGTACCAAAGGATGTGTACATTTGCTGCCTCAATAAATCTCCAAAAAGTAACTACCTGTCTTCAGGGGTTAGGTCTATATCAATTCAGAGGCTGGCTCTTAGAGAAGTAGCACTCTAGAAGCTATATTCTCAAATATTATTTCAAATAGTGCCCTGTAAAATGGAATTTCTTTACCCAGTGGTTTACATTTAAATTCTGAACCCCCAAACATTTTGTAAAATAACCTCCCACTTCCTCAGAGCCACTAGAAACAATCTCACTTGGCAGATCACGTGGGATTAAGGAGGAAAGATCATGGCCGTGGAGAAGTTTCAAGTGTGCTTAAAAGGCTGTTGTCTATTTCTGAAATATATTTATACATTTTAATATCTGAAAAATCACTTTGTGTGTGTGTGTGTGTGTGTGTGTGCGATCCCTTTTTTTCATAATACACTACTGTGGAATTTTCCTTCAAGGTGCATGAAGTTGCTATCTGTAGCATTAGAAATTTGTAATGTGGATAGATAGATTTACAGATGAAACCTTTGCAGAAACTTGGGGGGCGGGTAGAATCTAAAGGAAGATGAAATGGGGGCCTGGGAAGGAATGTGTGTACAGTTATGAGTTGGAATGAGATGGATTGTAAACTAAAAAGAAGCCTGAAAGCCAGTTTTTCGCTGGTACTATATATTACCATCCAAGGATGATATACATTCTGCCTATAATTTTCTCATTCCTTCTTTATACTTCCCGATAGAAACATGAGAAAATTCAGTTTAATTTACCCAGTTCCATGTCCTGGGATGTATAACAACCTTGCCATATCTTTTTCTTTAGATGGGAACATTCTATCAACACAAGGAAACAATGGCTACTGCCCTATTTCTAAGCATCCTTTTTGGTGCCTTTTTAGATTTAATGCTTGGCACAGTGTCTGGTACATAGCAAGCACTCAATAAGTGTATTCTGAATGACCAGTTTAGTGCCACTAAATCTTTTTAACTTGCAGTGTTGTGTCCTGTTCGCTACTCTTTGAGAGCTGTAAATAAGATTAAATTTATAATTTATATTTAGAGGTAAAGAATTTTTAAGTTTCAGTTATTTTCACCTAGAATGTGAACTTGGGCCAAGTATAAGAGTAATAGCAGTAAATGCAACGCCCTGATGACTTTACAGTAAGCTTTGCTGACTACCCACCATGAGCATTATCCAATACGGGGTGGTTTAGAAATTACTAAAGTATGAAATAAGTGTACAGATCAGCAATGTGTGTGGTCTTTTAATTTTTTTCTTGTCTATTGTACCCCCTTTTCCCCACACACAAGAAAATAAAGCAGTGCAGTTTTGGAGAACATGTCAGAGACATAAAAATTTCTGTCATGCACTAAGTGTTTAGCCGAGAGACCAGGCAACAACTATACACTAAACTGTTGCCCACGCTCAATATTGGCTCCCATCTGTATCCATCTAAATCCTAGACCACCCACTGAAAGAAGAAAAAGGGGGCTACTATTAGTCAGAAGTTGCCAGTTACTGACTAGACCTAACAATAGGGCATTTTACTTGAGTCAAAAGGTAACCAAACAGGGTTAACTGGAAAAAGATATCAAGTAATATCTGTGAGACAGACTACTAAATGAATGAGTAGTCTAAAAAATGAATGATGTTTCCAAATACTTGAGAAAGACTTCATTCTTTCCTGTTGCCAACACCCTGTTAATGAATCAGGAAGTTTTCTGAAACAAGTTGTGAATTTCAATTATTTCAATTATATCCTTCCATTTATTCACAGTATGATTTTTTTTAATTACATTTGAAGGTTATTTAAGTTTATATCAAAACAGTAGCAATTATTTCAAATAAGATGTTTTAAAAAACAGGGTTGTCTCACATTACAGATAATTATCTAATGAGTTGATAAACCAATCTTCTGAGTAGTCTTGAAAGTCATTAGGCTCACAAAAATGCAGTTTAACCACATGTGTAATCTTGTTCATGCTTATCGATAATTTCCCTCTGGGTTCTCCTTTGAAAGTTGCATAGAAGGCAGGTCTTTACTATGTTGTCTCCTGTTACTCTTGTTCTGCACTTGCCCGGAGGAGAATGTTGTTGACAAATGGTGATGCCCATAAATTGTTGTATGTCAGTCATGTGCCAAACTGCATCTACAGAGCCCCCCTTGATTACAGAGGCAGAGTGAGTAGGCCTAGGAATAACCATAAAGAAACAGTCTGTATTCCCTCAGAGTTTCTAATAAACATAGATCGTTATGTAATCATAATTTGGAAAAACAAAAAACTCACTATGAAATAATACATCTCTTGCTAAACTCATAAGATAGAATAAATATTATACTGCTTTTCTAAGGTGACATATGCATAGATGATGAAGTTACTTATTCTTAGTGACTTTGAAATCCTCATAGAGAAGAGCTGTTAAATAGAAAAATATTCAGTTTAATCCTATTTTTTTCTTCCTCTTTCAACCATATTAAAGATTCCCTGTTGTGCATTCCATCAAACATCTTTTGATGGTTTTCCAAACATCTCTGCTTGGGTCTAGCTTATTAAATTTCCTGCCAGTGCCACCACTGGGAAGGAAGGAATAAAGAACTTCTGTTCCCTTAGTCTCAGGAAATTTATTTTAAGCATTTCACACCCACCACCCTAACTAAATATTAAAGAGAAGATCCTCAAGATTATTCTTTGGATGAAGCCTAAATAACTGGGTAATTATAACATCTTGACTTCAGCCCAGAGAAATCCATTTGGACTTCCAGAACTGTAAGAGAATAAATATATGTTGTTATAAACCACCAGGTTTGTGGTAATTTGTTTCAGCAGCCATAGGAAACTAATAGAGTCACCATTCATGAGGAACATTGCACAAATAGGTGATAAAAATTATTTTAAACTATTTCTTTTGCAACCATTCAAAAATGTATAATGGTTGATATTCTATTCAAAGAATCTAACAGCTCTTTTTATTGACAAACAATGATGAAACATGACATGATAAGGCAAATGGATTTTGAATCCAGCTGAACTTTTTTCTACCAAGTATTTTAAAATAATGATGAAGCTTTAATTTGTAAAACACATGTGCATTGTTGGATCAATCAGACCAAAATTACGTTGGATGCCATTAAAAGAGCACATCAGCTGCAAACAATCAGAAGTATCTGATGTCTGTGAAGTCAGAGTTTCAGAACCATCAGAGCTGCACCATCCAGGAGCTCCATGCTGGCTGCAGTGTGCTGAGCACAGCCAAGGACGTATTCTACCATCTGGACATCTACTTCAGCAGCCAACTGCCGAGCATACTACTATGCTTGGATAAGAGGCCTGTGGAACTACTGGACATTATTCATCATCCATTCCACCTGTAGAGACTGTTCATCTTGGGCCATCCTCTGATAAAGCCTGCAAGAAGCTGGAGGCAACCAGCCCAGGGAGTCCCAACTGCCTGCCCCAGGCCTGAAAGGCTTAATATCATGCTTCACAGCTGTAAGCCATTCGAACCATAGAATTAGAAAATTCTGGTCTATATTACCGCCCCACCACTGCTGGGCAGCACACCAAGAAAATGAGAATTTGGAGCAGAGAGCAGTGCTGGGAGGAAGAGAGAGGCTATTCTCAATTATCAATGACTTTTGAAAAGAATTTTACAGAGAAAACGTTAGAGGTTGACAAACCTACTGAAGTTCTGGCTTTGCATGGATCTGTTCAGTAACTAATTAAAAACTAAGATTATTCAAATAATAGAAATAAATTTATTGAGGACTACTGTCTGAATTTTGAGCATCACAGACAGATTCAGAGACTTTAAGTTGTTTGATAATGTAAGCCTTTCTAACACAGACCAGCATGGGATGGAGACCAGATAAAGGCACAAATGGAGTAACAGGATAAGGAAAGAAAGAAGGATCCAGATAGACCAAAACTTTCCTTAAACCATGTTAACTTGAGGGTTTTACCATTTTCCTAGTGAGAAGGAATAAAACAATACTAATTATTTGAAATTTTTGTATGTATGTGTGTGTGCGCATATATATGTATATGTACACCTATATACATATATATGTGGGTATACGTTACATATGTCCATGTTTATTTATAATTTATATCCTTTCTTATTCCAAAAAGAATTTGAGGCCAAGACATGTATATTCTTGATTAAGTTCATTGCTTAGTAAATTGCATAATGTATAATTCATTCTTTAGTGGAAATTCAGTTTCGTCATCTCATCTAATCCTTTTTGTTGTCTGTAGATAGTCATGTTAAAGAACCGCTTTAGGCATTATTTTTTATTTTTTTTTTAATTTTTAAATTTTTAGTCTTTTATTCTTCTTTACATCTTTATTGGAGTATAATTGCTTTACAATGGTGTGTTAGTTTCTGCTTTATAACAAAAGTGCATCAGCTATACATACACATATATCCCCACATCTCCTCCCTCTTGTGTGTCCCTCCCTACCCCACCCCTCTAGGTGGTCACAAAGCACCGAGCTGATCTCCCTGTGCTATGTGGCTGCTTCCCACTAGGTATCTATTTTACATTTGGTAGTGTATATATGTCCATAGGCATTATTTTTTAAATGGCTTTTTCTCAATATAGTGAACCCAAATGATAACAGTCTAGATTCTAGGGTCCAGAGAGATTTAGGAAGTAAGCAGAATTCCTTGTTGTATAGGTAGGTATACTAGATTAGGTATGTTATACATTACAGTTGAGCCTTGAACAACCTGGTGGTGGCGGGGGAAGGGGCGCTCACCCCACCTGCGCAGTGGAAAATCTGACTACTGCTATTTCTGCCCCAAAAACAAAGGAGTAGGAAGCTGAAACAATTTAGATAGAATCAGGACTGAAACCCTAGTTCTTAAGATTCTACCTATTGTGATCTCTAATTGAACACAAACTCTCCCCCACACTTAATTAATTTAAAGATCTGTAGAATGAAAATAAAGGTGCTATATTTATTGAAAAAAATCTCTGTACAAATGGGCCCCTCCAATTCAAACCCCTGTTCAAGGATCAACTGTACATCATCAGTCTCTAAAGCTGTAAATACTAAAGTCCCTTCAGAAGAATCACTACAAAATATGTACCATCATCCAAGGGTTTTTCTGTTTGTTTTAATTTATTGGTGTTTTTTTTCTGTATCAGGTTCTCATAACAGTATTGGTTTCTAGGGAGGCAGAAGAGTATATTGGAAAAAGCAGACTTTAGAAAACAGCCTGTTTTTTTATTTTGAGTTCTGCCACTTAGAACCTGAAAACCCTGGATAAATTACTTGGTTAACTTTATGAGCCTTAGTTTCCGCACTTAAAGATGAGAATAACAACTAATATCCTGTCTTGCCTCCTACAGAGTTATCATAAAGATCATCTCACTCAGTGTTGGCAGGGTATGAGTGATGATGATGATTTCAACTGATGGCTTCCTGTATTGCCTTGCTATAACATTAATCTCGTTAGTGTTATTACTTGATTGTAATTACTTATTAAACATCTATTTTTGCTCCACCGACTGTAAGCTCTTTGAGGGCAAGGACCGTATCTATCTTGCATCCCCAGAGCATATCACAGTGTTTGGCACATAATAGACAATCAAAAGAAACTAGTTGAATGAATTATCAAGTGAGATATTTATGAATGAACTTTAAAAGCTGTAGAGTGCTATATTGGTCTATATTAGAGTTTTCCCATTATTTCTTCAGGAAACGTGTTTGGGATGGCAAAGAGTCGACTTATAAATTTACTTTTAGAACACTAAGGCATTTCAAAACAAGTTTGTTGTGATAGAGTGTTTGCAAAGATGGCCACAATTCTTCCCATCCCTGTGCCCTGATCCTTTGCAACGTCACTTTGTTACTCCTCCCATTAAGAGGTGAGTCTTTTCCCCCGACACCTTAAATCTGTGTTGGTCTGGTGACTTTCTTTGATCGATAGAATGAGGCAGAAGTGATGTTGTGTGATGTCCAAGCCTTAGCCTTAAGAAGCTTTTCAGCCTTTAGTCTCCCCTGTTGGAATGCTGCCCTGAGACCACCATATGAAGAAGCCCGTTCTAACTTACTAGAAAATGACAGCCCACCTGAAGTAGAAACAAATTTTTCCAGTTGAGATCCCCTAGACCACCAGCATTAACTGCCAGACATGCCTTGGAGCCCAATGAGTCAAACCGGCCATATGAGTGACCCAGATAAAACCAGTAGAAGAATTGCCCAGCTAAGCTATATCCAATACATGTATTGTTACACAGTACAATATAACTGATAGACCCATAAATGTAGTGTGAAGGAAAAATCAAACCATGCTCATTTACTCTTTGTTTAGCCTCAGAACTGCCCTTAATCTTTTCACACTGTGACTGTGCTTTTCAGCCCACTCATTTGTCACCTCTAAACTCTATTCTACAAATCCTGAGAAGAGATTTCCTTTGATCACTTTTCTTGTGAAATCAGTGTCCCTACGCTTAGAGATCTGCCTTACAGCTAGAGCTTTTGAGATTCTTTAAGTGGAAAAAGATAGGTTTGGGTTTTAAAATGTATTTTTAAACATAATTTTAAATATATTGCTTTGAAGATTCATGGTGTATACAAGGGTATTTCTTGCAGTGTCTTAATAGTAAAAATGAAGATACAACTCAAATGGACTAATAGAAGAGTAGTTAAATTATAATAGATATGTTTAAAATCAATATAAAAGGATACTGTCAGTCATTAAAAGATGTGGTGGTTGTACTGATATATATATTGATGTGAAAAAAATTCCTTTTATCTTAAGTGAGGGAAAAAATCCAATTTCATATCCCAATTAAATCTCATTTCCCCTGCACCCATTATTTTTGCTCAGTCTTTACTTGAGACTCCAGGAACCTGCAGTGGAGGGGGAAGCATGGTCTGCATTTTCATTCATCTTTCCTCTCCTTCTGGTGGTAGTTCCCCAGGAGTTGGGAGACTGGAGGAAAAATGGGGAAGAGTGATAAATATCTCTTTAGTTCACTGGGTTTGCAGTTATAGTTCTTTGTTGGTTTTTACTGCTTTACTTCTATATGGCAGAGATGCAAATGCCAGCTTTCTAATGTGGCATTTATATGATTTGTGGGGACAGGAGGGTGCTTGCAAAGCCTTCCAGCCATGCAGTTCCCCGACCTGGGAGATCTGGTGCAAACTTGACTTCTTTCACCCTACCTCAGCTCTTACAACTGGTAATACAACCCACAGACTCTTGCTACAAGGATCCCCTTACCCAAAGATTGCTCACTTAGATGCAACTTTAGCAAAATGACTTAAACCCTGCTACCTTCCAAGGAGTCTATTGGCTAATGAGAATATCCTACTTCCTTGCCACACCGAATAGTCTGATAACATACTTCTCCTCTGCTTCCTACTTTCCACCTTGCCATCTCTTTCGTTTCTCCTTTCTCCACTTAAAGTAGTACTGGGCAGATCAACAAGAAGGCTACCTAAAAAATATCCAACAGTTGAGGTTGATGTTGGTCTTCCCTTCTTATGAGAAGTGATTTTCGGTCTTCATACCTCACCTAGTTTGGGAGGTAGGAAACCCACTTCCCTGCTCCCCATGGAAAAGGTGCTGTACTCTGGCCTACAATGATGCTGACAATTTCTGTTTTCAGCATCCTTCCTCAATCTTCTAGTCATAGACACTGGGGATAGGTGGGGAAGGGCTGGGGTTGGAAGAGGCAAAGCTCCAATTATTGAAGCTTTCTCTTTAAAATGAAAGATACGTAACACCTCTTTGTGCTCAGCTTGACATATCACCAACTCCGGGGCAATGCCATAAATCCCACTCAAATCCTATAATGTTTGAAAAAAAGGTTTCAGGAAACAGAAAAATTCAAGGGGTGGAAATAATTAAATAGTAAAATAAAATGTGAAGGAAAATGAGTTTTCAGATGAAATGTGTTTATGAAAAACAGAACTGGATGACTTAAACCATTTTATTTTTCACATTCATATGAAATTTCAGAGCCCAGTTTCATTCATTTATTCATTCAACAAATATTCATTGAACACCTACATGAACCAGCCACTAGTAGGTCATGGGTTTATGATAGTGAAGTTGATAGAGAAGTTCCTGACCTAAGTGGGGGCGACAGACTATAAACAAGTAAATAAAATAATAATTAGTTAATTTACTGCGGGTTGAATGAAAAGCTATGAAGGAAATAAACTGTGCTGTGATCCAGAATACGAGGGAGCATTAATATAGTAAGGTGGTCAAGAAAAGCCCTCTGAGAGGTGGCATTTACACTGCTGCCTGTGGGGGCTCAAATCCAACCCACACGGCGCTCTCCAGAAGGGTACCTTTTCCTAATTCACTTAGAAGCCATGTGTGGGTTAACATGGAGGCTCTGAACATTTAAGCCAAAACCTGAAGGATAAAAAGGAGTCAGCCATATAAAGACCTGAGGAGAAATACACCAGATAGATAGAATAACAATTATAGAGGCTCTGAGACAGAAAGAGCACTGTGTGTTCTAGGAGATGACAGGAAGCTGGAGGGAGGAAATAAGTGAGTGAAGAGTGGCAAGAGGCAAGAGATGAGTCTGTAGAATTAGGGAGGAATCAGACCTGCAGGGCTGGCTGTATAGGTTTTGGATTTTATCCTATCCTTCATTTAAAGCAGGGAACTGACATGATCTGATTTACATTTTTTATAGAGTATAGAGCTATATTTTGAAGGTAGAAATAACAGGAATTGGTGATGAACTGGATGAAGGGAGAATCGGATGAGGAGGGAGGAGGCATGAGGAGTGAATTACAAAGGAAGAGTCAAGGGCGGCAGTTCATCATATCACCAGTCACTGAGATGGTCAAGGCTGAGGGAATCCAGATTTAGAGAGAAAATTCATTTTGGTCATGTTCAGCTTGAAATGCCTAGGAGACATACAAGAGGATGTCAAGCAGATGTTTAAAGATGTGAATCTGGAGCTCAAAAAGAAGTATAGCCTACCAATATAAATTTAGGAATTGTCAGCAGATAGTTTTTAAAGCACGAGGACTGATATAGGGAGAAGGCACAGAGAATAGAAAAGAGGGTACAGGAACTCCAACATTTAGACGTCACATAGAAAAAGGAAAAACGTGTGAAGGAGAATGAGCAAGAGTAGCCAATTATTTAAGAAAACCAGCATAGTGTGCGGTATAGAGACCAGGGAGGAGAGTATCAGAAAAGGCCAGTTATGAGAGTTTAATTAAACTGAGCACAGAAGAGAGAGAGTCAGTCAAATAGAAGTTGTCAATTACCTTTACAGGAGTGATAGGGAGGTTGAAATAGATTGAAGTTTGCCATTTATCTTAGCAACACTGATTATAAGAAGGCAGTAGAACTTCAGAGTTCTGAGAGAAAATTAATTCTGAACCTAGAATTCTATAGACAAAGCATTCAAGGATGAGAGCAAATTAGGGAATTTTTCACTTTTTTTGACTTCTTATGTACCTTTTCAGGAAAAAAAAAAAAGCTTAAGTAAATGTTCTAGCAAAATGAAAAGAGAACTCAAGAAGGAAACATGGAAAGCCAGTAATAGAATCTGCTCTAGGAATGCAATAAAAAGATATTTCAGCACAAATATTTAGACCTTCAAGGTGATCAATAGTAATAATAACGGAAAGTTAGAAGGATATCAGAAGAACATCTTTAAGAAAAAAGTAGATTCATTTTTATGAAATAGCATGATTAAAAAACCTTAATAATCTTAATTATAGGGTGACATATGCCTCTCCTGTCATCAACCAAAAAAAGACAGTTAGAATCTTTAGTAAACACAAAAAAATTGTATAACCCGTGGTCCAAAGATGAAACAAATATGTGTCATTATTATGAGTAATCAATGGACATGTGAAAAAAGAGAATCCATTTGACATTGACACCTAGAACATATTCCTACAAAAAGCATAGATTTAGTAACATGGTTTACATTTCTCTTTTACAAGTTCATTTATACTATTGATTCAGCAGTGAATAAGATTTACTAAATTGTAATACTGAAAAAAATCACTTTTCAAAATAAATTTAAAGACAAAATGCAAAAGTCAGTTATTCTAACAGAGTAAATATTATAAGTATTGACTGTGTAAAAGTACTGGTACAGCTAATGAAGTTGGGAAATGGAGGGAAGTGAAAGGATGCAAATGTATTAACCTTATATAATGGAGGAGTCAAGAGACATTTTCTAAAGTGTGGATGGACACTTTCTAATGGTAGATCAAGAAATAGAGGTTTAAGTATATTTAAAGGAATTAAGTAACAAATAGAACTTAATGTATTATAATAAAAATTGCATAGAAGAGACTAGGGGAAGAAAAATGGAGGCTAATGTAATTAAGCCAAATTCTTATTGTTCTTTTTCAAAGTGTGGAGGCAATTTTAAAAATGTCAGGAATTGAACCAAAATGTGGAAGTATGTGTGTATTATTTTCAAGTGTGGAGGTAACTATCAGAAGTACTAAAAACAGTTTGATGTAGCTACCTTTAGGGCAGTGTTTTTCAAACTGTGAGAGTGAAATCAAGTTAGTGGGTTACAATCTACATTAGAAGGGAGAAGATGAAGAAGAAGTATGATTAAGTAAAATTGGTGAAACTTTTATCAGATGTGTGTGTGTGTGTGTGTGTGTGTGTGTGTGTATGTAAAATGTATTTCCTACTTGGATCCTGGTCAAAAAAGTGCTCTAGGAAGTAGAACTAGGTTGTGAACAATAGTTGGGCTGCATTTTTCTCTTTTATTTTTCTACTCATCTGTTTGAATTTTTAACTTATGCATGTATTATTTTTATCATAATAATTTAAAATATGTATCTGTTTTTTAATACATTAAAAATACAAATTTATAAGCTTCCATACCATAATGTGGCATGTTTCCTAACAAAAGCAAATATTAGGCAATTTTCTTAAGAAACAAAATGACAAGCAATCTTACCATCACTTAGCAAGAAAGGAAAAATTAACAGTAAGTTTTAAAGGTTACTCAAGGCTCAAGAGAGGCAAGGCTGGGGCAGGGCCAAGAATTTAAGACTTTAGGAGTCCAGGCAATGGATTAAGTAAGAAGAAGATAAAGCAAGAGAAATCAAACAGTTTAAATATCACTGTCACAATGTAAACCAATGCTAAGAATGATCTTGAATCAACAAATAATTTTACCTTATTGTCTCTGTGTGATGTTTCACCTATCAGTGAACACTATAATTGCTTACATTTCTATGGTGACTTTCAACTTTCCTCGGTTTGCCCTTACAGCAAATATGAGACAATTCTTGAGTACCTGCTTGCCCAGATCCTCCCTTTTCTAAAAGCTTCTACTCCATTGGAGTGAGACCTCTGTGGCCATGTGCACTTTGTGACCCACCACCTAGCCATACCTACTTTGACCAAGGAGAGACTACTGACCCAATTTGTACTGGTCAGACTTTCTCTCCTAGGAATTTAGAATTAGAACTCAGAAATGCTGGTCATTTTGTATTGGTCACTTGGGGAAAAAGGGATTCTGGGGCAGCCATATTTGGCCCATAGATACACAGAAAAGAATCCATCTTCCTAAAAAGGAAAGACTAAATCATAGAGGAAAGGCTATTAATTATTAAGTCAACAAATACTTATGAAGAACCTAGTGTTCTAGGTACTATTCTAGGTACTAGGGATATAGCAGTGAATAAAACCGAGTCTGTGCCCCTGTGGGTATATATTCTTGGGAGAGGGAGGCAGTTGATGAACAAATAAATATTTAAGAAAATGTCAAGTAGTATATAAAAGGTTCTATGAAGAAAAATAAAGGGTAAGGGAAGAAAGTTTGACATTGGGATCAGGGAAGGCCTCTCTGAGGAAGTAATTGAGCAGAGACTTGAACCAGTTGGAGAAGCAAGCCAAAAATATATCTGGAGGAATTGCTTTCCAAGCTGCAGTTCTAAGATATGCAAAAACTTTGAGTTGGGAACATTCTTGGGACGTTCAGGAGACATAGTGGCAACAAGACAGAAAAAAAAAAAAATCTACACCTAGATAAAGATAAAGAGGAGATCTTAAAAACATCCAGAGACAAAAGATAGATTGCCCAATTATTAAATAAATAGGTTAAAGATGGCCTCTGTATATTGGTTCCTATGTTGTTTACTTGTTCACAGCAGGCTAGGACCATTAGATCAAAACCCACCGGCACCAAAGTCAAATTTTTGTACATCCAATTGTTTTAAGCGTAGCCCAAATAAGCAGATTTCTAGGCCACTTAGATACTACATCTTTGACATATCCCACAAAACTGTACCCAAACTCTTCTAGCTATAGATAAGACTAACCTTGTAGCTATAAAAGACCCCAAACTGGGCTGCCCTTCAGAGATCTCTGACCCAGAGATTCACCACCTTACCACTGAGTGACATATCCTAGACATGTAGCCCCCTCTCTGATTCCCCTCTCCTTGGGAGTTCTATTGCCCTTTTTCTCTTCTGAGTGGTGGCCCCATGCTGCTGTCTCTGGAAGAATCTCTTGCTGTGAGTGACTTTTCCTTTCATGCAGTTCTGTCCAAGTGCCAGCTAATAAACATTATTATGCAATACTGCCATCTCATTGTTCTGTCTTTTCCTTGATCTCTAAAAATCCTTGAACTCACCACACCAATAGAATAAAATTAGATTGAAATTGACTTCTCAGTTGTAACAATATAAGTCAGAAGACAATGGCATAATATATTCCAAGTAACAAGAGCAAATAAATGTCAGCCTAAAATTTTATACCCAGCTAAACTATAACTTGAGAGACCAAAAATTGAGAATCCCTACTAAAGGATATACTTCATAATTAAATAAATCATACCATAAGGAAGGAATGAGAGACCCCTTCTCAAAAGAAAAGAATAGCAGTGGGCAATGGGAGCAGGTAAATATATGGGGAAGATCTAAACGGGTATTATTCATATAAAACAATGATAATAATAATGACTCATCAGGGAGTACAAAAATAAGATGAAGCTAAAATACTAATGGTAATAACATGAACAATGGGTAGAGTGAACACAGGAAAACTATTCTAGGCCCTTGTTTTATTCATGATCAAGGTAGATACATTTATCAATTCCAAACTCTAAATGTTTATATTAAGGATATAACTAAAGAATATATGTAGAATGTACTATTCCAAAATATAATAGAGAGTGAGGTAAATAAATTTTATTTAATGCAGTAGATAGCAGCAAGAGAAAAGAACAGATTTTTTTTTTTATTCCACTTCTGCCACTAACTATAAGAGCTTTGGACAAATCGTTCAAACTTACTAATATCAACTTTCTCTTTTTTTTTTTTTTTTTAATCAGTCATCAATTTTATACACATCAGTGTATACATGTCAATCCCAATTGCCCAATTCAGCACACCACCATCCCCACCCCACCGCGGTTTTACCCCCTTGGTGTCCATACGTTTGTTCTCTACATCTGTGTCTCAACTTCTGCCCTGCAAACCGGTTCATCTGTACCATTTTTCTAGGTTCCACATACATGCGTTAATATACAATATTTGTTTTTCTCTTTCTGACTTACTTCACTCTGTATGACAGTCTCTAGATCCATCCACGTCTCAACAAATGACTCAATTTCGTTCCTTTTTATGGCTGAGTAATATTCCATTGTATATATGTACCACATCTTCTTTATCCATTCGTCTGTTGATGGGCATTTAGGTTGCTTCCATGACCTGGCTATTGTAAATAGTGCTGCAATGAACATTGGGGTGCATGTGTCTTTTTGAATTACAGTTTTCTCTGGGTATATGCCCAGTAGTGGGATAGCTGGATCATATGGTAATTCTATTTTTAGTTTTTTAAGGAACCTCCATATTGTTCTCCATAGTGGCTTTATCAATTTACATTCCCGCCTACAGTGCAAGAGGGTTCTCTTTTCTCCACACCCTCTCCAGCATTTGTTGTTTGTAGATTTTCTGATGATGCCCATTCTAACTGGTGTGAGGTGATACCTCATTGTAGTTTTGATTTGCATTTCTCTAATAATTAGTGATGTTGAGCATCTTTTCATGTGCTTCTTGGCCATCTGTATGTCTTCTTTGGAGAAATGTCTCTTTAGGTCTTCTGCCCATTTTTGGATTGGGTTGTTTGTTTCTTTAATATTGAGCTGAATGAGCTGTTTATATATTTTGGAGATTAATCCTTCTTCCGTTGATTCGTTTGCAAATATTTTCCCCCATTCTGAGGGTTGTCTTTTCGTCTTGTTTATGGTTTCCTTTGCTGTGCAAAAGCTTTGAAGTTTCATTAGGTCCCATTTGTTTATTTTTGTTTTTATTTCCATTACTCTAGGAGGTGGATCAAAAAAGATCTTGCTGTGATTTATGTCAGAGAGTGTTCTTCCTATGTTTTCCTCTAAGAGTTTTATAGTGTCCGGTCTTACATTTAGGTCTCAAATCCATTTTGAGTTTATTTTTGTGTATGGTGTTAGGGAGTATTCTAATTTCATTCTTTTACATGTAGCTGTCCAGTTTTCCCAGCACCACTTATTGAAGAGACTGTCTTTTCTCCACTGTATATCTTTGCCTCCTTTGTCATAGATTAGTTGACCATAGGTGTGTGGGTTAATCTCTGGGCTTTCTATCTTGTTCCATTGATCTATGTTTCTGTTTTTGTGCCAGTACCATATTGTCTTGATTACTGTAGCTTTGTAGTATAGTCTGAAGTCAGGGAGTCTGATTCCTCCAGCTCCGTTTTTTTCCCTCAAGACTTCTTTGGCTATTCAGGGGACTCTAAATGTTTATATTAAGGATATAACTAAAGAATATATGTAGAATGTACTACTCCAAAATACAAAAGAGAGTGAGGTAAATAAATTTTATTTAATGCAGTAGATAGCAGCAAGAGAAAAGAACAGATTTTTTAAAGTAAAAAGATGTTTTTTAACTTTTAAAAAGTGTGAAATAAAATGATAAGAAATAAATCCAAATATATCAGTAAATGGACACAACTCACCAATTGAAAAATAGACATTATCAGATAAGAAATTAAAAAAACATACACAAATATACCTGAATTGAATTTACAGGAACTATAATATGAAGACATAGAAATACTTAAGTAAAAGAAGAAGTTCTGCAATAAGAGAAAAAAAGTTAAAGGATTGGAAGGAAATGAATAAAACCATCATTATTTGCAGATGATATGATTTCCTACATAGAAAAATCCAAGGGTCTGCTGACAAATCATTAGACTTAAAGAATTTGTCAAAATGTCTGATACAAGATTTATATGTAAAATTTAAATGCATTTTATATGCAATTAGGAAAATAATATTTTAAGAAATAATTTTTATGATAGCAAGAAAAAATTATACAATCCTTTGGATATTAGGCAAGGTCTTATAGAGAAAATTATAAAACTTTAATGAAAACATAAATATAGGGACTTACCTGGCTGTCCAGTGGTTAAAACTTCGCCTTCCAATGCAGGGGGTGCGGGTTCGACCCCTGGTTGGGGAGCTGGGATCCCAAATGCCTTGTGGCCAAAAAACCAAAATATAAAAATAGAAGCAATATTGTAACAAATTCAATAAAGACTTTAAAAATGGTCCACATCAAAAGAAAAAAAATCTTAAAAAAAATAACATATATTGAGAACTATAATCACACTGTTGGCTAGAAAGACAATATTGTAAGGAAGACACATCTTTCAAAATTGATCTATCCAAATTAATTTTGATTGAAATCTTAGATGGATTTCTTTAACTTGCCAAGCTTGACAGAATTTATATGGAAAATCCAAGACTCAAAAATAGCCAAGATACTCCTCAAGAAGAACTGGGGAAGATTTGCTATATCACATATCAAGACTTCATATAAATATAAAATAAAACATATCGACAATGGCCCAGCGATAAACAGTTGACCAGTGGAAGCAGAATAGAGTCAAAAAACTGAACCATACATATACAGTAACTTGATTTATGCCAGATGGGTATTATAGATGACCGAAAAAGGATGAACTTCAATAAATGGCACTAGCCTTTGAACTGCTTACCTTCAATTTTCTTGTTAAATGAGATCATAAATGTCTACATTGTTTAAACTACTGTTAGATTTTTCTGTTACTTGCAGCCCAAAGAATTCCTGATACAGACCCTAGTATCCCTTGGCCAAGGACATGTGAATAAAATGGTCCAATCAAAGTGGATCCTGGGACTTGTTAAGGAACAACAGGGAAGAGACAATGCCTCTTCTACTAAATTTGAATCTGAGTGAATATGTGCCTGAAGTTTCTGGGGACTACCACATGGAACCTGAGAGTGAAGACAACACAGGGGAAGACAGAGTGAAGGATGCAGAGTAACTAAATCTTGGTGACAGAGTTTGAACCTTTTAACTGAGACCCTCCTTCTCCTGTCTACACATGGACTTTTCAATTATGCAAGCCAATAAATTCCTTTTTATTTATTTAAGCCATTTTAAGTTGAATTGCCTGTTTTATGCAACTGAAATGATTTGACTAGAAATGGTAAACTCAGCTCACTTTCTCAAAGAGTTTATCATAGAAACCATGATCATTCTACTGAATTTTTTAAATGTTGCTGGCTAAAGATAGATGTGACTAATAAAGCCAATGTACAGCCAATATATAGATGAGACCACAAGAGCAGTAACTGGTTTGATTGAAACATTTGGGTCATGCTAATATTTGTATCTTTTGAAAATTCGAAGAAAAACAAAAAGACTCTTTCACCATGTTTTATTCAATAAAACCAAAGCTGAGGGGTTGAGAAGGAGCAATGATATAAGGTCAGGAGGGCTTAATTTTGTTAGCCAAGTAATAAGCATGCATGGGATTGTAGAAAATAAATTCTTGCCTCATTCTCTAGGTTTACGGAAAAAATTTTTTACAAATATGCAGTATAAACTGCTTTTAAAATTCTGGTATTTTGTTAACTAGGGAGTCTTGCTAGGATGGCTAACAAAGGAGAGATTGAAGAAAGTCTGAAAGTCATGAGACACAAGAGACCACATTTGCATTTTTAGAAGATTTTTCAAAATAAAAGAGATCTAAAAGTCAGTTAAATACCAAATGGATTCATGACAAAGAAAGTGATCTACAGAAGTAGTTCTCAAAATTAATTTTAGCATTGGAACTTTTTTCCAAATGAAATTTTACAGAGAATTTCAATATGTAAATTAGACAAATGTATTTGTTAGTATAGATTTGTTTTTTAATTTAACTATATAACATTTGCTTATTAAGGAGTAGAGGAAGGATACTACTTTGTTGAACACACTAAAATTTTAAAATCAAGAGTTATGGCATGCAGGATCTTTTTTTAGTTGCGGCATGTGGGATCTTTCTGCAACTAAAAGGTCCCAACTAAGACCCGGTGCAGCTAAATAAATAAATAAATAAATAAATAAATAAATTTAAAGAAGAGTTATGGATGACAGTTTCTGTCTTTTATTATCATTAGCATTTAATTTATTTCTCTGTTTATTTTAGCTATGCAGGAGTAAGATAAATATTTGCAAATAGTAATTTCAGGGTACTTTTAAATTAAGCTGACTCAGAAGCCTGAGAAGGGAGTAGTAGATTTTCAAAAATTTTATTTCAAGGTTAAACCATTAAGCGTGTCTATTAGTAGAACTAATTATCTTAAATATAAAGGTTAGAGAAGAAGGAACTAAAAGTTACAAGGATTGCTTAAAATACAATAGGATACAGTATTATGACACCACACTTAACTTACTTGTTAGTCTGTTGTTTTTGTTGTATAATTGGCTACAATATAATTTTGCCTCAACAGAGAATTTGCCAGACTAATGCATCTGAACATTTAACTGGTTTTTAACTGAGCATGATGCATGTGTGTTGTAGATTTGTGCTCATTTGTACAATTTTATGTCAGTAAATGTGCTGACATGTCTTTATTTTTAAAAATTAAAAAAAGAAAAAATGCAGGACCATAATTTTCAATTTAATCTTCATTTATGAGAAGTTTAAGTGAGCATGCAAACATGATGATGAAGAAATCACAAGGACTGTTCACAGATATTTCAGTTCTCTTCCTGGATATTGGTAGGATTGCTCTTCCTGGCCCACTTTGGAGTTGGTTGTGGCCATGTGCCTTGCTTTGGCCAGTGAAATGTGAGCACCAGTAATACATATCAGTTCTGGGCAGATGTTTTAAGTGCCCCTACACAGTTCTCCATGCTTCCTTCCCTCTGCCACAGTTATCAAAGAAGCACACTAATGAGGAGTCTCCATCAGCCTGGATTCCTGAGTGATGATGAACAGAATCCCCTGCTAACCTGCACTGAATATGTGTAAAGTCACAAACTATGGATAAGCCGAAGCAGCCAGTTAGCAGAAAGGGGAGAGGGGACAGACTTGTAGAGAGTATCTGAGATACCACGAGAGAATGATGAGAGAGAGCAGCCAATCCGTAGAATTTCTTTGGTTCCAGGTGCTTTCCAGGTCCCATGGGTTCTAACACTAAACCCCACATTGTCCTATGGAGCTTGAACAGGACTCCTGATACTTGAACAACAACAAGCTAAATAAAACATGTATTTCCACTTAACAAGGTGTCCCCAAAATGCATATGCTAAATCAAAAGTTACAGGCATTTTAATATATAATGCCAAATGTCACGCACTAGCAAAGAAGAGCGTGCCCCTTTCATAATACAGTAGTCTTCACAATACTGGGTGTGCACTTTAAAAAACAAAACAAAGTGGGGGAAAAAGCTTTGCTAACAGGCAAAAAAAAAGTTAAATCTATTAATCAGCATTTCTTTATTAGTGAGGCTGACTTTTTTTCAAATGTTTCTAAGTCATTCCTTTTGTAATTAAAAAAATTAATTTCTCTTGCCAATTCATTTATTAGAATCTTAAAGTTTTCTTATGGGTATATATGTGCTTTCCATACTGCAATACTTATCACAAATATTTGCCCAGTTTGGTTTAGCTTTCAGATTTTTATTATGTTGGTGGTTTATGTCAATTTTTAACCTTTGTGTAGTCAAACATATATTTTCCTTTACCGAGTGACATATCGCCCAGTACTTTGTTAGCATCTCCTATGACTGTTTATTGTATAAAATTATTATTCTAGCCACTTCTGTGTGCTTTGTAGATTGACATCTTTTATACGTAACTATTAATATCATTTCCCATATTTTTCCTTTTAAAGATCAAACTGATTGATTCACAAACCCCAACTCTTTTTTCGACTTTCTTTAATAAAATATGTAATTGTTCCACTGCATATACCAGCAATCATACCTCCTTTGCCCTCACACAAAGATGGTTCAAATTTTAATCTTATGTTATTTATTAAGCTGCTGAAAATGATTTTACTGACCACCAAAGAAATACACCTATCTTTACCCCTGAACTTCATATCTAATGTGTGTGTGTGTGTGTGTGTTTCTGAAATCCTTTGATATCCTCGATTTTACACTTTTATTTTGAACTTTAGGCCAATGGATAGGGCCTTCAGTTTTAATTCATTTTCAGCAATTGTTCCATTTTGTATAATATAACAGTTAAAAATAGTTTAAGGTTACTGTCAAATCAAACATTTGGAAACAACAGTAGACAGCATTCTGCTTCCTGAGGGCTGTTGTGACCTAATCCTAACATGACTTTTTGTCCAGATAGTTCACTATGGTTCACTCTCTTTCCTGTTGACCCTACAGTTGTTGCCAGAACACAAACCTGATCTAACTCTGCTGCTTACGAAGCTTCCATGGCTCCCAGTCACCTACAGGTAAAATCAAAACTCCTTAGAACAGAAAAAGAACCTTTCACCATCTGGCCCCCCTAAATTTTTACCTTCATTTGCACACCTCTTAAAATGAGCACAGGAGCTGCAGCCACACAGAGGTGCTTGTCAGTCTCAACAAATTATTTCCCACATCAGCGCTTTTGCACTTGTTATCCCGTTTAGAATGTCCTGCACTTCTCTCCCCGCTTCCCAGCCCCAATTCTTAGTATCCTTCAAATGCCAACTCAAACTTCACTTCTGCAGTGACAGCTCCAAGTTCAGACTGTCTGGCAGTCAGTCACCTCCTCCTCTAGGGACTAGACAGTCATATTCAAGTTGGGGAAAGAGACGTGGAAAGAAATAATCAAACACATGGTCAAAAAAGACCATGAACTCTTTAAGGACAAAGACCTCATCATTTATTCACCTCTGTGTCGCCTGCACCTACCAGTCAAATAAGTGTTGAATTGAATTTAACTGAATCATGCGGAATGAGTTTAATAATTGTATTTCACTTCTAAGAATATCAACTATGTGGATTTTCTAGTTATAGTTTCATAATTTGACCTTAAAAAATAAACTACAAAATGGTTGCTAAAATTTTACAAATGTTTGTATTATCAGTTAAATTTATTTATTGCTATTTTTAAAAATTATATAGTGTTGTTGTTTTACTTTAATGGGGTCTGTATAATTCATAGAACCTATGTAAATTTCTCAGGGTAATTTGAAAGCATGTAAAGCACAGAAATAATATTGGAATGGATAGCTGAGATACAAATATTAAAGTATAGGAATGTGCCAAAAAGAAACTCCTGCCTGAAAAGAACACATGCTTCTTGCAGAGGGCAAAACCCTGACATCTTTAATAAGGTATTGCAAAATCTGCTCACTCACCCACCCTACTCATGGAAGGCAAAGTCAACGTTCAGACTGAACTTTGTTTAGGAACTTTGGAACCGTGTGTTTAAAGAATGAGAGAGGTTTGTCAAGACTTTCTGCCAAAGCACATCACAAGTTTAACATGTGCTTACTGCCTGCTTTTAAAACCTAGTTTCCATGAGCCAGCCAGCTGCTGGCATTTGGGATACCCTCTAACTAGTTAGGTCTCAAACCCAGCCACATCTTCATTTCCCAAAGGAAGCTCCAGAAACTTTCTGCTGTCTCCTCTGTCTCTCATATAACTTGTTAACTCTGTTTTATAAAATTCCTCAATTTTAACCTTAGAGCCATGATATTAAATTTATAAACATGAAAATACAGATAGTAAAATGTTGGTAATGAAGTTAGTCACCTTCCTGATAAACTGCTCATCCTATATACTCTTATGATGCAGCCATCTTTGCAAACATCCACCTGAAAAAAGTTAAAGTCATAACAATAACAGCTAACACTTATTGAGTGCTCTTAATGTCCTAGGTGCTATGCTTTTTTATCTCCTTTAATTCTCACAGGAGTGAGATGACTTGAACATATGTTCCTGACCCCCTACCCCTTTCTTCCTTTCCTCCCCCTAATTCCTTACTGGAGCAGTAAGCCCTTGTTGGTAATGTGTGTTTCTGAGGACGTCCATAGGAGAGGGTATATACTGGACATATGAGGTCTGTAACTGTGGAAAGCCAACTCCCTTTGGGAAAAATAGTGCTGCACAAATGGACGGAATCATTCTCCTTCCTAGTGTCTGAGTAAAGTGTTTCTCTCCTTTGTATTTGGAGAGCCTGAGAATAAAGTATAGAATACTAGAGTAGTGGTTCTCAAAAGGTTGTCCCTGGACTTGTAGTAATGACATCAGCTGGGAACTTATTAGCACTTGTTAGAAATGCAAATTCTCAGGCCTCACTACAGGCCTATGAGACCCAAGAAGCTGTGTTTTAATAAGACCTCCAGGAGATTGTGATACATGTCTTTAAGTTTGAGAACAGGACTATAAGAGCAGACGGCTTAATATCCTCCATCTGCTGGAAACAGCCAGCTGACCTGTAAAGGTGCTGAGGAACTCCTATCCATTATAGGGCATAGGAAATCACAATGCATTTAATAAACTCAGTAATTTGAGGGAGATTTACCCAGACCAACCAGAGGGGGTGACTCCTCGAAGACAGAAGATAACTTTAATGTTAGTAGCAGTCCTGTTAGCTCCCTTAGTAGGAATCAAGGCTTAGAGAGGTTAAATAACTGTTCAAGGTCATACCACTAGTGAGTAACAGAACCAAGATTTGAACCCAGGTCCCTTCCTTACCTTCCGTATATAAATTCTAATTCTGTCTATCTCAACTGTTTCTGTAGGATTCATACTTTTTTAAACTTTGTTTTAAATCATGATATAACATGCATACAATACATACAGAAAAGTAGACCAGCAGCCCCTGTATGGCTCTCTTCCCTCTGGTGGTAACTGCTATCTTGGCTCGTTATAATTTTTTCTTTATTAAACCACGTCTATAAGCATTCTTAAACAACATAGTTCGGCTTTTTCCTGTCTTGAACCTCTTATAAAAAGAATCATACTGTTTATATCCTTATGTGTCCTGCTTCTTTTGCTCAACAACATGTTTGGGACATTCAACCATGTTGTCTTATGTAGCCATAGTTTATTTTCATTGCTATATAGTGTTTCATTGGGTGAATAATATTTTATTCATCCTGGAATCCATCATTTCTTCATTCCCACTGTCACTCTACTTCAGGCATTCATTAAATGATTCCTTATTATTTAAGTTATCCCAGTGGACCCTAACTATTCTCATTTCCAGGCTCTCCCCAACTGCTGCCGGAGGATTCTTCTAAAAGTCAGCATTGATCATGTACCTCCTATTACAAGAAGTTGTAGGAGGGGAGGAATAAGAAAGGCTGGGAGGCAGGCAGCGACACATTTTTGGTTTTTATTCTAAGGGCAATGCAAAGCCCTATCTGGCTAATAGTTTTGACTTTTTTTTTTTTTTGGCCTCGCCATGTGGCATGTGGGATCATAGTTCCCTGACAAGGTATCGAGCCTGTGCCCCCTTTAGTGGAAGCACAGAGTCCTAACCACTGGACCGTCAGGGAATTCCAGTTTTGACTTTCTAAGCTCAAAGACTCTTAGTCCAGAGTCCCTAGATCATAGCATTAGACCCCTTTGATAACTATGCCTATAGGAGTTCAACCAAATTGGCTAGGCCCTCCATAATCACTGCCTACATCCCCTTGGGATCACTTCAGCTGCTGCTAAGTTCACTCAGCCCTGGTTCCACCTGTTGCCAATTCTTTCATTTCTCTGTAACCAAGCGTTACGTTCCGTATGGGAGGCAAACTTTTACCTTTACCCTCTTAGCGTTCTTTTTTGGCTGGCTGAGAATTAAATTGATATAAGACAGATCAACAGGAGAAAAGCATACCAATTTATTTAATACACGTATTACATAACATGGGAGCCTTTATAAAGAATGAAGACCCAAAGAAATGGCAAAACCTACTTGCTTTTATATTAGTGAACAAAGAGAGGCAAATACGGAAAAATGACTATGTAGGGGGCTAAAGGTAGATAAGAATTATTCTAACAAGGACTGTTTGTATAGAAGTCTCTCAGTATTAATTTCTAGGTCTTGATAAGAATGTTACATTCCTTCTGGTATAGGAAGAAATTCATATAGTAATTTCATCTCCTGCTTTTTAAAAAAAGAAGGAAAATTCAGAGTGTTTTCCTTCTGTTGTTTTTCAAGTGCCTTTAACTTAAAATAGTTAATATGCCAGAGCAACATATTTTGGGGGTGGCATGCTCTGAACTCCCTCACTTCCTAGCATACCTCACAGGTGAGGCCATATAAATTAATGCATATATGGATAAAATGCAATTTTCTCCGTGCATCCACTGACTTTGGACAGTGCAGTAGTGAACTATTAATTATTCTGACAAATGGCAGATGAAATAAAAATGGACTAATGCACTAAGAATCATAAGATTTAGCTGAAAATCTCACCTAAATGGTTAAAGACATTTCAAGTTTCATAACAAACATTGCTAATTCATACCATTGAGTATAATTAGAATTACAGAATGTTAGGGCCTCCATAGCTATAGACTATAATTTTAGTGCAGGGGTTGGCAAACTTTTTCTTTAAAGGGCACGACAGTAAATATATTCTGCTTTGCAGGCCCTACAGTCTGTCACAACTACTCAACTCTGACTTTGTAGAGTGAAAGTAGCCATAGGTAATGCATAAATGGTTAGGCCTGGCCGCGTTCCAATAAAATTGTATTGGCAGCAGGTCAGATTTGGCTCAGAGATTATAGTTTACCAACCTCTGCCTTAGTGTATAATTTAAGTTCTCGTTATTTGTTTGTTGTTTTGTTTTTTCTCAGTATTTTTCATTGATTTAATTTATATTGAATAAAATGTAGCAGCTCTTAAGTGTACTTTTTAATGAACTTTTGACAGATGTATTCACCTATGTAATTACCATCCTAATCAAGATGCAGAACATTTCTATTCCCCCAGAAACTGCCTTCATTCCTCTTTCCATTCAGTCCCCAACCCCACCTGAGAGTTTACCCACACTTCTGATTTCTATTCCCATAGATTAATCTTGCCTGTTCTTGAACTTCATATAAATAAAATTGTATAGTGTCTGTATGTCTGACTGTATGGCTCCTTTCATACAACTAGTTTTGTGAGATTGGTTCATCATGTTGTTGAGGGTATCAGTACTTCATTCTTTTTTGTTGCTGAGTAGTATTAAATTGTATGAATATACCACAGTTTGTATGAATATACCTGTTATTAGTTTCCTAGGGCTGTCTTAAGAAATTACCAGAAACTTTGGGGCTAAAACAACAGAAATTTAGGGAATTCCCTGGCGGTCCAGTGGTTAGGACTCTGTGCTTCCACTGAAGGGGGCATGGGTTCCATCCCTGGTCGGGGAACTAAGATCTCACATGCCCCATGGTGTGGCCAAAAAAAAAAAAAATTTTTTTTTTAATATATATGTTTAAAAAAAGCAATGGAAATTTATTCCTCATGTCTCTGAAGGCCACAAGCCCCAAATCAAGGTGTTTTCAGGGCCATGCTCCTTCTCTCTAAAGACTCTAGGGGATAATCCTTCCTTGCTTCTTCCAGCTTCTGGTGGCCCAGGTGTTCTTTGGCTTGTGGCAGCCTAACTCCAACCTCTGCCCCTGTCTTCACATGGCCTTTTCCTCTGTGTCTTTCTTCTCTTCTGTCTCTTATATGGACAGTGTCATTGGATTTAGTGCCTACCCTAATTGAGGATGATCTCATCTCAAGATCCTAAATTATATCTGCAAAGATCCTTTTTTCCAAATAAGGTCACATTCACAGGTTCCAGGTGGACATATCTTTTTGGGAGCCACTATTCAACCCACACAATGTCACATTTTTCTTTATCTAGTTACCTAATAATAGACACTTGAATTCTTTGTTTCTTTGTTTCTTTCTTTCTTTTGGCTATTATGAATAAAGCTGCTATGAATATTCCTATACAAGGCTTTTTGTGGATATGTTTTCAGCTTCACAGTTTTGAATTCCAATTCTAATTATCTTAATATAAGATGTGATTAATTTTAAGTGGTAATTACCCATAGTGACATTTTTAATTCTGGCAGGAACTTCTGTTAGAATTGATCAGCGTCCATATACCTGATCTAAATATGTTGTGTAAGTGAAAACATAATACTGCCAAGAGACAAGATATGGAATTCTAATAAGTATATTTATTTTTGTTTCTCAAGATACTATCAAGAAACAAACAAGTTTCAAATCAGGAAACATTGACTTTAACTCCTTAAAATAACAGAAATACCTGATTAAAGATAACTCCTTAAAATAACAGCAATACTTGATTAAAGTAAAAAACAAAAACAAAAACACAGCTTGACTCCATTCTGTCAGTTCTTTGTTTTGTTTTGATACTTTGCATTAGTGCTTAAAGCCATCACCATGGCTAAATTTGATACATTTATCTCATTATGGGCCTAACATGGACCATTCCACTGGAATGGATTTAAATGCAGTTCCTTAACAAACAAAGCCATCCATCTGGGATATTCTACCCTTAGATTCTGGTAGGTCCAACGTTAATAGAACTACTGGGATGTGGTTTGGAGGCTTTCTCCTGTGTGTCTGGCTTCTACTCTACAATGAAAGTGTCTTGGAGGAGAGGAACTCTGTCTTCTTCGCCTGTGTATCCTCCAACTCCAGGCCCAGCTCAGTGCTTTCTTAGCCTTATAAGTGTTTCCTGACTAAATAGTGCCTGTGAATAAAAAATAAGAAGGAAGATGCTGATAACTCTACTCTTCATAGTAGAGTAATTCCAATAATGCAGAGCAGTTCTTGTTGATGAAATTTCTTAGAAATTGTTTTAATAAATGATTCCTTTTTAATCTATTGGAAAGCCTCCCAGATTATTATTTACACTGGTAGTTTCTTATTGACTATTTGCTTCATTTATTCAGCAATACTAGGAACTGGTGATTGGCTACACTATTCATTTATAAAAGCAATTTAAAACACTACTCAGGCCCTGATGAAACTTGACAAGTGTAACAGAGAAAAGTATAGAGTTCTCATTATACTTTTTAGACAACTTAAAAATGGTCCTGTAAAATGGTTTGCGGTTTTAAAGATAGGAACAAAATTATGTAATGTGCTCTGTCATTACCACCCCAGTCTTTTGCGATGTGTGTAAATCAAAAAGCTTACTTAAGTTTTTTGAAAAGTGTAGATACAGCGCCACTATTTTGGAGTATAATTACTTTGAAACTTTTGGGTGGATAAACTTGGAATTTTCACTAATCCTAATTTTCCATTTTTACTTTATTCTGTCCCTTTAATTTTAATTTTAATAGGCCTTTCTCTGAAATCAGAGAAACAAATATACTCTATTGAAATCATGATTTCTTCATTTTGACAGTTATCCACAGGATGAGGTTTAACAGAAGAGACAGTGGAGACTATGACAACACAGTCAAACATGAGATGGTGTAACTTATGATACATATTTTTAAAAGATATGTAGATGCTACTTTCAAAACCACAATTTCAAAATCAAATTAGGCATTTTGAGGGCATTTCATATGTAGTGTTATTTACCAGATTGTATTATTATCCAGACTTTTAAACCTTCTCTACTTGTTTGGGAATATTTTCAACTACAAATAACAGACTAATAGATCTTAAGCAAGAGGGGCTTATTTGTCTAACATAACAAGAAATCCAGAATAGGTGCTTGCTGACATTGATATAGCAGCTTAATGTAGGGGGTTCAGGTCGGTAGCTCTGTGATTCCTTTTGCCTTCTCTTCATAGTCACAAGATGGATGCAAAAGCTCCAAGCATCACAACCATTTTCAAAGGCAGGAAGCAGGGGACACTACTAGAACGCTCTACTTGCCTCTTTTTTTTACTAGAAAAGACATATCTTTCTCAAATCATCTATCCAATAGTTTTATCCTCGCATTTCATTGACCATAATGGTGTCACAAGACTATCTCTAGCTGTAAAGGGGGCTCAGAAAATGACTGTCTGCCTCACCTCTGTAATGAGAGGGAGGCAAGGGAGAAGGGGTTAGGAATGACTTTTCGGTAACCAGTCACATCTTGCATATAGTATGTTTGGTAATGAATTAACAAGTGATCCACAATGTTCAACAGAACTAAAGTTCAGCTATACACCCATTATCTCTCCTATTAAATTTATATTTTCTTTTCCTCATTTGTTCAGAAACATTAGGAGAGGTTGTACTGTTTATCAGCAAACATTTGTTAAGCATGTGGAATACACTAGTACTTGCTCTTTGACTGGGTAGAGAATTAGGAATGGCTAATTCCAAGACTTTCATCCATTTACTCAAGAAATATTTATTGAGTGCCTACTACCTGCTAGACATTATTTTGGAGTTTTGAGATATATCTGTGAACAAAACAAAAAGTTCTGTCCTTGAGGAAGCTTACATACTAACAAAGCATATTGACATTTTAATTGGATCTTAAGAAGTCAATTGGATTTTCATAAATACACACAACTGGGAAATGCATTTCATTCAGAGGGAACAACATGAGCAAAGACATGGAAATGTGAATATGTGTGTTCTATTTGGGGAGCATCAGATAGCTCCATGAAGCATAGAATACATGGTGAGGGCTGAAAAGGCAGGTTACTGTCAGGTTGTGATGGTATGTCCAGGACAAGGTGAACTTTGCCAGATCAAAACTAGCATCTCTCACAGTTAGTACCAAAGCTTACTGTCTTCACTTAGAGGTTCTACAGACACCTTGAACTTATTGTGTCCCAAATGGTCTCATTATATTCCTCCTGAAACCTGCTCTTATTCCTCTATTTTCTGACTTGATTCAGACCCTCACCATTTCTCACCTGGGCTATTGCCATTATCTCCTGCCTTAATCTTCCTTTCCACCCTTCTAATTCATATTTTCAACTACTTTAAAAATGATTTTTCCAAACTTTATATAACCCAGAGTTCATATTAAAGCCACAGATTAGGAAATATCTGTCATTTTGGTGAAGGGGGAGACTGAGGAGGGGGGTTGTTACATTTGTATTAGTTTTCTATTGTATAACAAATTAACACAAATTTTAGAGGCTTAAGACAATACACATTTGTTGTTTCACTGTATCAGAAGTCTGGCATAGTTTAGCTGGGTCTTCTACTTAGGGTCTTACAAGACTACAGAGTGTTGGCAGGGCCGTGTTCTCAACTGAAGGCTTGACTGGGGAAGTATCTACTTTCAAACTTGCTCAGGTTGTGGGCAGAATGCATTTGTTTGTAGTTAAACACCTCAAAGTCCCACTTTGTTCTGGCTGTTGGCTGAAGCTCCTAGAGGCCACCCACAGTTCCTTGCCATGTGGACTTTCCCCATCATGGCTACTTACTTCATCAAACCAGCAAGGAGAGCCTCTAGAGTGAGGCATTGCTAGCAAGACAGAACAGTGTGATCATGGGAGTGACAGCCTTTGCTATATTGTATTTATTATAAGCAAGTTACAGGTCCTGCTCACACTCACAGGGCCATGAACACCAGAGATGAGAACACCAAGAGGTAAAGATCATGGGGAGCCACCTTAAGTCTGTCTGTCACAACATTTTCTTAGTCTTCTCTATCCTTGCTATCTGCTCACTGGGCACTGTCTCTGGGGATGACCTTGAAGCTTATTTTCTACCAAAACAAACAAAAAACCAACCACTGAAAGTGTTTGTGAGTTAGTATTTTATGGAAATTATAGGGACACTGCCTTTGGCTATTTTGCTGGCTTATCTCACCTCTGCCCATTTCCCTACGGTCAGGAATTCCTTCTCCCTCTGGAAGGCACAGCTTTTCTAGCTTTCTACTCACAGATGTGTACAGCCAAATGTCTTCAGGGGCTCAGCAGAACCAATTCAACTCATGCTATTTAGAAGGCAGTAGGAATTAAAATAGAAAATGTTTTTTTTTTCCTGTTATATCTAATTATGATTCTATTTCTCCTTTGCTTAAAAAACCCTTTTATGGTTCTCTATTTCTGTACAATAGGCGTAAGAAATATGGAATACATTTAAATTTACAAGTATGACAAGTCAGGCCCTCCCTTATTTGGCTCTTGCATGGTTTCTGGCCATTTCCCACTTGTACTCCAGTGCCCATGTTTTAGGGAACTAGCTTATAGGCTGATTCATTACTCAGGAGCTTGACTCACATTGTTGTTCCTCCCTATGATGACACTTCCTCCCCTTCTGTTGCTCCTTCCCCTAAATATCTACTCCAGTGTTATTTCCTCTATGAAGCTTTTCCTGTCTTTCTTTTGTACTGACAGTACCTTGTACAAACTGATATTATTAATGTTTATAACACTTCCATAATTTTTTTTACATGCTTTTTTTTTTTATGAAACTGTAAACCTCTTGAAGAGGTTGTCCTATGGCAAAAGAAATACAGGTCAACACAGCAGGAGAGAAGTGATAGCTGGAGTACATGTTTGAAGGTAATTAACATATAAGATGGTATTTGAAATCATGAGAGTAGATGAGGTCATCCAGAAGAGAATAGAAAAGGACAGATCAAGGAAGTATAGAACCTCTAATTAAAATACTCAGTGAAGTGTAAACCAACCTTGTATCTGCAGTTTTCCATGGTATTTTGGTTCTATTTTATATATTGCTTTTTTAAAAAATTACTTTGTCTTTTTACTAGATTGATTAGCCCTTTGTTGTAGAGTGGTTTGGAGTCTGACTACAGTCTAAATAAGGTATACTATACATGAAATTTTTTCATTTAAAGAAAAACATATTTCTTATGAAGGAATTAAAATTTTAAAACCTTAAATAAAATATTCTATTTTTCATGATTTGGGCAACTTGAATGATTTTTCAGTATCCTGCCAGTTTCATTTCTGTAAATTCCTGTTCTAAATAACATTTCTATTAAAGATCATAACATGTAAGCTCACAGCCTTGTGACCTGAGGTATTTTATTGAAATGATGAGCCCTGAATAAATTAAAGGTCTTAATGTTCAGAACTAAAAGCCTAATTTCTTCAGTTTTTATATAGTCACACTTTGTAATAATTCAACAAGGACACTGAACACCTGTCATATGGATCTGTTACTGCCTTAGTTGATTTGGTTGCTTTCTAACTGGTGGCTTCCACATGCTAATTGTGAACTTCATCAGTCCAGAGTAATATCATTTCCTGAGATTTTATTTTGAAAGTCCTATCATTTAGAATTGAATTGCAAGCAAAACTCATCTTCTTAGTTGTAAAGTTCTTTAATATAGAGCAGTTCTGGGACTTCCCTGGTGGCACAGTGGTTAAAAATCCACCTGCCAATGCAGGGGACACGGGTTCAAGCCCTGGTCCGGGAAGATCCCACATGCCGCGGATCAACTAAGCCCGTGTGCCACAATTACTGAGCCTGTGCTCTAGAGCCTGCGAGCCGCAACTACTGAGCCCGCGCCTGGAGCCCATGCTCCGCAAGAGAAGCCACCGCAATGAGAAGCCCGCGCACCGCAATGAAGAGTAGCCCCCCCTCGCAGCAACTAGAGAAAGCCCACACGCAGCAATGAAGACCCAATGCAGCCAAAAAATTTTAAAATATATGTAGAGAGAGAGCAGTTCTATTTCCAGTATTACTTTCTTCAAAATAAGTTCGTTGTTGAATTATTCACAATTTGACATGTAAGGCAAATTGTTATGATAAAACTTTGAGAAGAGGAAAAATATGGTGGTTTAAACTTTATTAATTTTTTTGCTAATATGTTTAACAGAGGTTAGTAAAAGTCTTTTATAGATTATTAAGAGTAGAGTTTGTATTAATAATTTACAGTATATTCTTATTAGACTGTTCTCAAATTATTTTGAAATGAAATGGAAGATTTTATTTAACAGTATTCCTGTCTGCCCCACACAAATGCTGGAAAGTGTTAGGCTTTCCCCCACTCCTTCTGTCCATGTGGAGGGACTTCCCCAGAGTAACACTCTGGCCTCTTAACCCACCTCGTTAGTGGCTGATGTCCATGAATCCACAGATTATAATTGAGTGGAGTTAATCTATTGAAAAGAACATAAGCACATAAATTTTCAGCCCTGGACCAGACTGAGGCAGTCTCAGGTTCTGTTCAAGGTTTGGTTTGGGGGCAGGAATGACGGTGGGGTAAGGCAGGATATGTCAGGGGATATTAGCGAGGTCATTTGGCCCCTCAGTCCTAACCCTCATTCTCCAAACAACCTTATCAATAATAAAGGTGACATTTTGACCTCTAACTGCCTAACTCCAACTGTAGTCACTAAGATCCCTTCCAGTTCTGAAATTCAGTGATCCTAAATGGGATTAGGGGGGTGTACTCATTGAATGTATAGGTTCCCAACAGAAAACGAAATTGTCAAAGGTATATCTACTTCTTGATCTAAGTTGTTGGCCTTGACACTTTCCTTTCTATAAGGGAGAATGAAGCCGCATAAATTTGATAAGACTTGGCTAGCTTTCCTTTTGCTCCTATTTCCAGCCAGAGATACCCTGGCATGGACTTTACATGTGCTCTTGTCACATATGACAAGGAGATAGACCTGAAGAAGAAGGGCTTAGAAGAGAACGATTCTACCATGACCCTCAAGAATTCTGCCAAGTCATTCTCCAACATTATTTTGCAAAGGTGGGGTCTGGCTACCTTGCGGTTAGAAGGTTAAGGGCACATCCATGAAGTTGTGATGTGAGTACCTGGCTTGTTCTCCAGGACATTTCTATGCCTCCAAAACCCTGGAATAGGACTTGAGAAAGATGCTTCTCCTTAGTGTGCTTGGAAAGACATGATACCAACCCTCTGGGTATGAAAGGGAGGATTGAGCCATATAAAATTTTATAGTCAGTCACAATTGCATTACTAAGTGCAGTATCATCTAGGATAAATCTGTTTCTGAAGGCATTTATTTCATTTCAGTGCCAATTTTTCTTATTCTGTCACATGTAGTTTTCTGGTGATAGAAGAGATATGAAAATAAGAGATTGAAAGAACAATGTGAAATTAAATATAAAAGCATGGCGCTTAATTGTCAGTAACGATAAGTACATATCTAAAACTAAATACTGAAATTCTGTGGTTTTGTGTTCAATAATTTAAATTCCCAAAGCCTGTCTGAAAATTCCTTACCTGTACATACTGAATTTAGTATGTGTTGAGTGAAATTGAGGGAGAGCTCAAGCCTGAGCTGTAAACCTCCTCAGTCATATTAAATAGGTGAGCTACTAGGAAGTAACTCACTTTTTCCCTCATTGTCTTCTGTAGACTGACTGTTTGTGTCCCATCAAAATTCACATGTTGAAACCTAATCCACAATATGATGGTATTTGGAGATTGGGGCCTTTGACACAGGTGATTATGTCATGAAGGTGGAGACCTTGTGAACGAGATTATTGCCCTTGTAAAAGAAACCCCAGAGAGCTTCCTCCCGACTTCTGCCTTGTAAGGAAGGACACAGGGAAAACATGGCCATCTATGAACCAGGAAGCAGAATCTCATTAGACACTGAATCTGCCAGTGCCTTGATCTTGGACTTCTCAGCCTCCAGAACAATGAGAAATAAATTTCTGTTGTTTATAAGCTCAGCCTGTGGTATTTGGTTGTAGCAGCCTGAACGAACTAAGATATTATCTGTTTTGTAAAAATAATGAAACATAATAAAACAAGTGTAATGTTTGAAAAACAATTTCTACATTAAGAGCTATTAAAAAGTACCCAGGGGACTTCCCTGGTGGCACAGTGGTTGGGAGTCTGCCTGCCAATGCAGGGGACATGGGTTCAATCCCTGGTCCAGGAAGATCCCACATGCCATAGAGCAACTGAGCCCGTGCACCACAACTACTGAGCCCACATGCCACAACTACTGAAGTCCACACGTCTAGAGCCTGTGCTCCGCAACAAGAGAAGCCGCCACAATGAGAAGCCCACACACTGCAACGAGGAGTGGCCCCCGCTCGCCACAACTAGAGAAAGCCCTCGCACAGCAACAAAGACCCAACACAACCAAAAATAAATAAATGAATAAATAAATAAATTTATTTTTTAAAAAAAGTACCCAGAAAAATAATTTTAAACATACAGGAAAATAAAGAGGTAGGGGTTACAGCACATGGTAAGTGCTGGCAAATTATGTAACACACTACCCAAAGTTACTTAAGCAAAGAACCAAATTTTTCAACTTTTGGTTTATTCTAGTTTTATATTACTCAACAATATATTATGAAAAGATGATACTTTTCTGGTTTACACCATACCAATTCTGCCAGAAAGATATACCATGCTATTTTTTTAAAAATTTTATTTATTTATTTTTGGCTGTGTTGGGTCTTCGTTTCTGTGCGAGGGCTTCCTCTAGTTGCAGTGAGAGAGGGCCACTCTTCATCGCGGTGCGCGGGCCTCTCACTATTGCGGCCTCTCTTGTTGAGGAGCACAGGCTCCAGACGCGCAGGCTCAGTAGTTGTGGCTCACGGGCCCAGTTGCTCCGCGGCATGTGGGATCTTCCCAGACCAGGGCTCAAACCCATGTCCCCTGCATTGGCAGGCAGATTCTCAACCACTGCGCCACCAGGGAAGCCCTACCATTGCTATTTTTAAAAGCAAAAATTTGTAAATTTATTGCAGGCAATAAATCTGATGACCAAATTGATTATTTTTTTCAGTATTAAATCAGAAACTCTTTTTCCTTGTATGTTTGAAATTCATAGGTCACACACAGCTTTGTCTGCTCTCAGGGCTGATGTCTCTGCTAAGGAATGAATGTCGGAGTGAAAATGTTAGACTCTCATGAGACATAATTCCATACAGAAGCTTAGTGATAAGTTTCTGATGACAATAATAAACATCAATAATTTTTAAAATTTATTTTATTGAAGTATAGTTGATTTACAATGTTGTGTTAATTTCTACTGTACAGCAGTGATTCAGTTATATATATATATATATGTTCTTTTTCATATTCTTTTACATTATGGCTTATCACAGGATATTGAATGTAGTTCCCCCATGCTATACAGTAGGACCTTGTTTATCCATTCTCTATATAATAGTTTGCATCTCTAATCCCGAACTCCCAGTCCAACCCTCCCCCATCCCCCATCCCCCTTGGCAACCACAAGTCTGTTCTCTATGTCTGTGTCTGTTTCTGTTTTGTAGATAGGTTCATTTGTGTTATATTTTAGGTTCCACATATAAGTGATATCATATGGTATTTGTCTTACTCTTTCTGACTTACTTCCCTTAGTATGATAATCTCTAGGGCCATCCATGTTGTTGCAAATGGCATTATTCCATTCTTTTTTATGGCTGAGTAGTATTCCATTGTATATATGTACCATATCTTCTTTATCCATTCATCTGTTATGGACATTTAGGTTGTTTCCATGTTTTGGCTATTGTAAATAGTGCTGCAGTGAACATTGGGGTGCATGTGTCTTTTCAAATTATAGTTTTCTCTGGATATATGCGCAGGAGTGGCATTGCTGGATTATATGCCAACTCTATTTTTTTTTTTTGAGGAAACTCCATACTGTTTTCCATAGTGGCTGCACCAATTTACGTTCCTACCAACAGCAAACATCAATAATTTTAAAAGTAAATGCTGGTGGGCAGGCACCTTCTTTTCTGACCATTCTTCTCAAGTGTCTGTGTTACTCCCTGTATAGATAGCTTTCAAGGTATGGGCCTTTGAAATGTCAGGGTCTCTAGAAATGCTATAAAGGATCTAACTACAAAGAGAAAACCTTGAGCTTTTTGTGTTATGACTATGTGAAAGGTTTCACCTTCCTGAACAGATATAAGTATGAAATCTGGTGTTTCATTTGGTTAGAGTTTGGGTAAAATGCTCTATGCTCAGAACAATGTCCCAAGCTACTTCCAATAATTGGTTAAGAATGTCCTAAAGAAATCTAAGAATTAGAATTTTTCAGAACTCTTGTTCCTTCTCTTTTAGGTGGAAGAAACAATACATTTCCTTGTTTTTTTAGGCTGTATAGGCTAACGATAATATAGAGAATTTTCTGATATACATTTGCAGGACTAGGTATAATGCAGCAAAATTCTTAAGTGAGAAGTTGTGTATACTGTACATTTTAAAAAAATCATCCTCTGTAGGAAATGTTCCTCTAAGAAACTCAGTCCAATATTTTCCACAATTCTTTACCTTCAGGCAGAGCTAAAGTTCAGCAAGGCAGTTCTTTGCGACATTAACTTAGGACATCTATAAACCTCATTGTGAGACTAAAATATCACTGAAAATATTATTATATGGAGAAAAATGTGTAAATGGTGTTTGATATTCATTGGGTTAAAAGAAATATTTGGGTAAACTACTTGGGGCTGATGGGTGGATTCTCCTTCCCATAGGGCATGCTGAGAACACTAAACCATCTTTAACGGTGATGATAGGGTATGCAAGTTTGAGATTGAAATTGAATTGTTCAGAACAGTAGAGGAGAGGCAGTGTACTTGTTCCTTGTTATTTTTGGTGATTTGAAGATATATCTACAAATTCTTTGATGCTCCTCCCTTGAAGAGGAGGTACTTACCATCTTCCCTCTTTCGTCTCCTTGAGTGTTGGCTGGACTTTGTGACTTGCTTCTTATGAATAGGCTATGGCATAAGTGACAATGTGTGACTTCTGAGACTAGGTAACAAAAGACATTGTGACACTTTCTCTTGGATCACTTGCTCTGGAGGAAGCTAGCTGCCATGTCAAGAGGACATTCAAATAACGTTATGGAGCGGCCCACATGATGAGGAACGGAGTCCTCTTTTGAGTGAGCCATCTTGGAAATAGATCCTCCAACCCAGTCAAACCTTTATCTGATGACTGCCCCAACTGACAGCTTAACTACAAAGTCACGAGAGACCCTGAGCTAGAACCACCTAGTTAAGCCTCTCCTCAATTCCTGACCCAAAGAAATTTTCAGATAATAAACATTGTTGTTTTAATCTGCTGAGTAATGTGTTATGTAGCAATCAATAACTAATACACTCTTCTGCCATTAAACACTTAGCCTTACCTCTAGATAAGTGTTGAACATATATTTTTTAGATATTGCTTTGGAAAGATGCCAAATTGTTAGTCCACCTGGAATACACACATATTTCAGCCCGAACTATTCCCCAAATTTCTCTAAATCCGTATCTGCTAAGGGCAGTAATCCTGCCAGCGTCCTTCTGAACTTCTGATCATTTTATTTTGCTTATTAATTCAATCAGAAAAAATATAGTTCTCATGACTGTGCTTGATGCTGTGGGAAGATAAAAATACGGGCAAAATATGGTCTCTCTTCATATGTGACACCATGCCAGTAGAGATAGGTCTTGAGAAAGGCTATTTCCATTATGTAAGAACCAGAAATGCAACTGTACTGAACTCATAACTCACTGGGCAAAGTAACATTCTGTCATCCAAATAAAGGGAACATAAGATCTTGTCAGATGTCTTTGAAGTAATTGCCAGACTTCAGTTGGGGTTTCTTAGGATTAAGTTATGTGTATTCAGTTGTGTATGCCACTTGGATATACTCTAAGAGCCTAAAATGCTTTATTTAGGAGCAGAGAATATCCACAAATACTCTTTTAGACTTTGGGGTTTCAGGTATTAATAATATATATAATTATTAATTATGGGGACTTAGGTAACTAATTTTTTTCTTTTTAACTGCGATCATAAAAAACAAAGCAAACAAAAACTATATCGTCATTATTCCATTATTCCATAAACATTTTAATGCTTTTCTCTCTCCCAAAATGGAGGAAGGACATGAATTCAGAACAGAGGGCATTTCTTTAAACTGAATGAATTTAGCTCACTACATTACCTTATTTTTTTATTTTGCTCTGGGTCAGTGAAAAGTGTGCTGACCAACACTCTCTGACCTGTAACAAAGATTGGCAAACTACTGGCCCAGGGGCCAAATTTAGCCTTAAGGCTTTAACTGGGGCTTGAGCTAATAATGATTTTTACTTTTGTAAATGGTTACAATAAAAAAAGAAAAATGAGACAAAGACTGGTTGTTGTCCACAAGGCCTAAAATATTTACTATCTAACCCTTACAGAAAAAGATGGCAAACCTCTTATCTATATCAGCCCGTAATTAGATTGCTTTAGAAAAGACTCTGATGCTGCTATAAACCATTGAGATTACTATGCAGTGGTTATCACCACTGGGCTAGTGTCAAGGAAAGATTAGACTTGAGGCTACTTTGGTGTATTCCTTAAACTTCCACTATCTCTGAAACCTTGGGCAAGTCACTGAATCTCAGTGAGCCTGTTACCTCATTTATAACTTGATAATGGTTGAGGTCACTTCCCAATCTAAAATTCTACTTCTAAGATACCACCAACCTTCTATGGTTTACCTTCCTTTAAATTCTGTTTCTCCTCTTCTTTTTTTTTAACCTATTTTATTGCAGGTTTTTTTTTTCCAATTTTATTGAGATGTAATTGACATATAGCACTGTTTAAGGTGTATAGCATAATGATTTGACTTATATGCATCATGAAATGATTACACTAGTAAGTTTAGTGAATATCCAACATCTCATATTGATACAAAATTAAAGAAATAGAAAAAAAATATTTTCTTCTTGTGATGAGAACTCTTAGGATATACTCTCTTAACTTTCATATATAACATACAGCAGTGTTAATTATATTTATTATGTTGTACATTATATCCCTAATACTTGTTTATCTTATAACTGGAAGTTTGTACCTTTCAACTGCCTTCATCCAATCCCCCCTGTCTCTACCCCCCACCTCTGGTAACCACAAATCTGATCTCTTTTTCTATGAGTTGGTTGGCTGGTTGGTTGGTTGGTTTTTGAAGTATAATTGACCTACAACATTATGTTATTTCCTGTCATACAACATACTGATCCACTATTTCTACATGTTACAAAATGATCACCATGATAAGTCTAGATGCCATCTGTCACTACACAAAGATATTACATAATTATTGACTATATTCCCCTCTCTGTACATTTCATATGCATGATATTTATTTTGCAACTGGAAGTTTGTACCTCTTAATCTCTCTCACCTCTTTCTCTGCTCCCCCCAACTCCCTCCCCGCTGATAACCACCTGTTTGTTCGCTGAATCTATGACTCTGTTTCTGTTTTATGTTTATTCACTTGTTTTGTTTTTTAGATTCCATGTATAAGTGAAATCATACAGTATTTGTCTTTCTCTGCCTGACTTATTTCACTTAGCATAATACCCTCTAGGTTCATCCATGTTGTTGTAGATGGCAAGATTCCATTCTTTTTTAATGCCTGAGTAATATTCCATTGTATATATATACCATATCTTCTTTATCCATTCATCTATTGTTGGGTATTTAGGTTGCTTCCATATCTTGGCTATTGTAAATAATGCTTCAATGAACATAGGGGTGCATATATCTTTACAAATTGATGTTTTTGTCTTCTTGGGATAAATTACCCAGGAGTAGATTTGCTGGATCATATGGTGGTTCTATTTTTAATTTTTTGAGAAACCTCCATACTGTTTTCCATAGTGGCTGCACTAATTTCCATTCCCACCAACAGTGCATGAGAGTTCTCTTTTCTCCACATCTTTACCAATGCTTGTTATTTGTTGTATTTTGATAATAGCCATTTTGACAAGTGTGAGGTAATATCTCATTGTGGTTTTGATTTGCATTTCCTTGATGATTAGTGATGTTGAGCATCTTTTCATATGCCTGTTGGCCATCTGTGTGTCTTCTTTAGAAAAATGTCTATATAAGTCCTCTGCCCATTTTTTAATTGGGTTGTTTGTTTTTTTGATGTTGAATTGTATGAGTTCTTTGTGTATTTTTGGATATTAACCACTTATAGGATATAACATTTGCAAATGTTGTCTCTTATTCAGTAAGTGGCCTTCACTATACTGAAGCTTTTTAGTTTGATGTAGTTTTATCTGTTTATTTTTGCTTTTGATTCACTTCTGAGGAGACACATCCAAAAAACAATTACTAATAGTGATGGCAAAGAGATTATTACCTATGTTTTCTACCAGAACTTTCATCACTTCAGGTCTTACATTTAAGTCTTCAATCCATTTTTAATTTATTTTTGTGCATGGTGTGAGAGAGTAGGCCAGTTTGATTCTTTTGCATGTAGGTATCCAGTTTTCCCAATGCCATTTATTGAATAGACTGTCTTTTTCTCCACTGTATACTCTTTTTTTTTTTACTTTTTGGCCACACCACACGGCATGTGGGATCTTAGTTCCCTGACCAGGGATCGAACCCACACCTCCTGCAGTGGAAGCGTGGAGTCTTAACTGCCAGACTGCCAGGGAAGTCCCTCCATTGTATATTCTTGCCTCCTTCGTTGTATTAATTGACCATACAAGGATAGGTTCAGTTCTGGACTGTCTATTCTGTTCCATTGATCTAGGTGTCTGTTTTTGTGCCATTACCATACTGCTTTGATTACTGTAGCTTTGTAGTATAATTTGAAATCAGTTCACATGATACCTCCAGCTTAATCAAGATTATTTTGACTGTTTGAGGTCTTTAGTGTCTCCATACAAATTTTAGAATTATTTGTTTTAGTTCTATGAAAACTGCCACTGTTATCTTGATAAGGATTGCACTGAATCTGTAGGTTGCTTTGGGTAGTATGGTCATTTTAACAATATTAATTCTTTCAACCCATGAGCATGATATATTTTCCATCTGTGTCATCTTCAGTTTCTTTCATCGGTATCTTACAGTTTTCTGAGTGCAGGTCTTTTACCTCCTTAGGTAGATTTATTCTTAGGTGTTTTATTCTTTTTGATGCAGTTGTAAATGGGATTGCTTTCTTCATTTCTCTTTGTAATAGTTCATTGTTACTGTATAGAAATGCAACAGATTTCTGTATATTAATTTTGTATCCTGCAACTTTACCAAATTCATTAGTGTGTTCTAGTAGTTTTTTGGTGGTGTCTTTAGGATTTTTGTGTATATACTATCGTGTCATCTGCAAATAGTGTCAGTTTTATTTCTTCCTTTTCAATTTGGATTCCTTTTATTTCATTTTCTTGTCTGATTGCTGTGGCTAGACTTCCAGTATCAAGTCAAATAAAAGTGGAGAGAGTGAGCATCCTTGTCTTGTTCCTGATCATAGAGGAAATACTTTTCAGCTTTTCACCAATGAGTATGATGTTAGCTATAGGCTTGTCATATACGGATTTTATTAGATTGAGGTATGTTCCCTCTATACCCACTTTGTTGAGAAATTTTATCATAAATGAATGTTGAATTTTGTCAAAAGGCTTTTCTGCATCTATTGAGATGGTTATATGATTTTTATGCTTCAATTTGTTAAGGTGGTATATTACATTAGTTGATTTGTGGATATGAAACATCCTTGCATACCTGGGATAAATCCAGCTTGATTATGATGTATGATCCTTTTACTGTATGGTTGAGTTGGGTTTGTTAATATTTTGTTGAGGATTTTTGCATCCATGTTCATCAGTGATATTGGCCTGTAATTTTCACTTTTTGTGTTATCTTTGTCTGATTTTGGTATCAGGGTGATGCTGGCTTTGTAGAATGAGTTTGGAAGCATTCCTTCCTCTGCAGTTTTTGGGAATATTTTGAAAGGGATGGGTGTTAACTCTTTTCTAAATATTTGGAAGAATTCACCTGTGAGGCCATCTGGTCCTGGACTTTTGTTTGTTGGGAGTTTTTAAAATTACCGACTAAATTGCATTACTGATAATTAGTCTGGTCTTATTTCCTATTTCTTCCTGAGTCTGTTTTGGGAGATTGTATATTTCTATGAATTTGTCCATTTCTTCTAGGGTTGTCCTTTTTATAGGCATATAATTATTCATAGTAATCTCATGATTGTAATTCTGTGGTGTTGGTTGTAACTTCTTCATTTCTGATTTTATTGATTTGAGTGTTCTCTCTTTTTTTCTTAATGAATCTGGCTAAAGGTTTATTGACTTTATCATTTCAAAAAAACAGGTTAGTTTCATTGATCTTTTCCATTTTTTTTAGCCTCTGTTTCATTTATTTTTGCTCTGATCTTTATGATTTCTTTTTCCTTCTACTAACTTTGGGTTTTGTTTGTTCTTCTCTTTCTAATTCCTTTAGGTGAAAGTTTAGGTTGTTTATTTGAGTTTTTTTCCTCTTTCCTGAGGTAGGCTTGTATCACTGTAAACTTCCCTTTGAGAACTGATTTTGCTGTGTCCCGTAGAGTTTAGATCATTGTGTTTTTGTTTTCATTTGTTTTCAGGTTATTTTTAAAATTTTCTTTTTTGGTTTCTTCAGTGATTCATTGGTTGTTTAGTAGTGTATTGTTTAGCTTCCATGTGTTTATGGTTTTTGTGTTATTTTCTTGTAGTTGATTTCTAGTCTCAGAGCCTTGTGGTTGGAAAAGATGCTTGATATAATTTCAGTTTTCTTAAATTTATTGGTATTTGTTTTGTGGCCTAGCATGTGATCTATCCTGGAGAATGTTCCATGTGCACTTGAAAGAATGTGTATTCTGCTGCTTTTGGATGGAATGCTCTCTACATGTACATAAGTCCATCTGATCTAATGTGTCATTTAAGGCCAGTGTTTACTTATTATTTTCTCTCTGGATGATCTATTTATTGATGGAAGTGGGGTGTTAAAGTCCCCTACTATTATTGTGTTACTGTCAATTTCTCCCTTTGTGTCTGTTAATATCTGCTTTATATATTTAGGTGATCCTATGTTGGGTGCATGTATATTTACCATCGTTATATCTTCTTCTTGGATTGATCCCTTGATCATTGTGCAATGTCTTTCTTTGTCTCTTGCTACAGTCTTTGTTTTAAAGTCTATTTTGTCTGATATACTTATTACTGCTCTGGCTTTCCTTTTTTGTCCATTTGCATGGAATACCTTTCTCCATCCCCCTACCTTTAGTCTGTGTGCATCTGTAGATCTGAAGTGAGTCTCTTGTAGGTTGGGTCTTGTTTTTGTATCCATTCAGCCACTCTGTGTCTTTTGATTGGAGCATTTAGTTCATTTACATTTAAAGTAATTGTTGATATGTAGTTACTTATTGCTATTTTGTTAATTGAGAATTATTTTTGTAGTTCTTTTCTGTTCCTTTCTTCTCTTCCCTTGTGATTTAATGACTAACTTTAGTGTTATGTTTGGATTTCTTTCTCTTTTGTATGTGTGTATCTATTATAGATTTTTGGTTTGTAATTACCATGAGGTTTATATATAGTAATATATATATGATAATTTTATATGCATATATAAAAAATAGTATATATATGATTATTTTAGGTTGCTGATCTCTTAAGTTCAAACATATTTTAACAACCCTGCATTTTTACTCACCACCCCCCACCCACATTTACTGTTTTTGACACCATATTTTACATCTTTTTGTTTTACATACCCTTAACTGCTTATTGTAGATATAGATGATTTTACTACTTTTATCTTTTAAACTTTCTACTAGCTTTATAAGTGGTCATGTTACTACCTTTACTGTATAATTACCTTTACCAATGAGATTTTTCCTTTCCTAATTTCCATAATTCTAGTTGTGACTTTTTTTTTGTCTTAAAGAAGTCCCTTTAACATTCTTGTACAACTGGTTTGGTGTTGCTGAACTCTTGTAGCTTTTGCTTGTCTATAAAACTTATGATCTTTCCTTCAAATCTGAATGAAAGCCTTGCTGGGTAGAGTGTTTGGTTGTAGGTTTTTCCCTTTCATCACTTTAAACATATTATGCCATTCCCTTCCGGCCTCCTGCAGGGTTTCTGCTAAAAAGTCAGCTGATGGCCTTATGGGAGTTCCTTATATGTAACTTGTTGCTTTTCCCTTGCTGCTTTTAAGATTCTCTCTTTATCTTTAATTTTTGCCATTTTAATTACAATGTGCCCTGGCATCTTCCTCTTTGGTTGATCCTGCTTGGGACACTGTGATTCCTGGACCTGGATGTCTGTTTCCTTTCCCAGGTTAGGGAAGTTTTCAGCTATTATGTTTTCAAATATGTTCTCTACCACTTTCTCTCTCTCTTCTTCTTCTGGGTCCTTTATAATGCGAATGTTAGTACACTTGATGTTGTCCTACAGGTATCTTAAACTATGCTCATTTTTTAAAATTGTTTTCTTTTTTCTGTTCAGCTTGAGTGATTTCCATCATTCTGTCTTCCAGCTTGCTGATTTGTTCTTCTGTATTATCTAATGTTGATTCCTTCTATTGTATTTTTTATTTCAGTTATTTTATTCTTCAGCTCTGTTTCATTCTTCTTTATATTTTATAACTCTTGTTAAAGTTCTTACTGCGTTCATCCATTCTTCTACCAAGATCTTAGAGCATCTTTATGATCATTACCTTGAACTCTATCAGGTAGATTGCCTATCTCCACTTCACTTAGTTCTTCTGGGGTTTTATCTTGTTCTTTTGTTTGGAACATATTTCTCTGTAGCCTCATTTTGCCTAACTCACTGTTTTTATTTCTGTGTTTCTGGTAGGTTGGTTATGTTTCCCAATCTTGGAGAAGTGGTCTTTTGTAGGAGACATTCTATGTGTCCCAGCAGTGCACTGCCCTCTGGTCACCAGAGCTATGTGCCCTAGGGGTGCCCCCAGTGTGGGTTGAGTGAGCCCTTCTGTTGTAGCAGGCTGACTATTATGGGCAGTCTGGTAGGCCTGGATGGCCCCCAGTTCAGTTGGTTTCCAGGCCCTGCCTTGTGTGGAGGCTGCCAGCTGCTGGTGGGCAGGGCAGAGTCCCAAGCCTGCTGGGTGTAGAGCTCCTGGGGATCCCAGGGCTAGTGCTGGCCCTCTAGTGGGCAGAACCAGGTCCCAGGGTGGCTGACTGTGGGGCTTGCAGTGCCTGATCTAGTGTCAGCTTGCTGGGGGCAGGGCCAGTTCCTGACTTTACTGGCTGCAGGTTCTGGGGTGTCCCAAAGGTGGTGCTGGCCTGCTGGTGAGTGGGGCTAGATCCCAGAGCAGCTGGCTGAGGGGCCTAAGCTGTCTAGTTGTCAGCCTGCTGGTGGGCAGAGCTGGGGCCCAGGGAATCCCAGGGCTAGTACTGGCTGAGTGGTGGGTGCAGCTAGTCCTGGGGTCTCTGGCTGCAGGACTCTAGGGGTCCGGGTGTTGGTGTTGGCCCACTAATGGGTGGGCCTGGGGCCCATGGGTCCCAGGGCTGGCACCAGCCTGCTGGTGGGTGAGCTGGGTCCTGACACTGTAGGTTACAGGGCTGCATTGGTCCTGGAGCTGGTGTTGACCTGCTGGTGGGCAGGGCTGGGGCCCAGGGCATCCCAGGGCTAGTGCCCTCTTACTGGTGGACAGGGTCAGATCCTGGGCCTAGTGCTGGCCCACTGATGGGCAGAGCTGGGTTCTGACATCTCTAGCTGCAGGGCCGCAGGGGTCCTGGAGCTGCTGTTGGCCCACTGGTAGGTGGAACCAGGACCTGAGGTCACTGGCTGCAGTTCCCAGGGGTCCCTGAGATGGTGGGTGAGGCTGATCCTGGATCTAGTACTGGCAATACAGGGCATCTGGGGGCTTAAGGGGTCCTAAGGAAGCCAGCCTGCTGGTGGGTGGGGGCAGGGCAGAGTCCTGAGGCTAATAGGCTAGAGGGAGGATTCGAAAATGGCACTTGCCAGCACCAGTTTCCATGTGGTAGATCCAGCTCCCCAAAATGGCTTCCACCAGTGTCTGTATCCCCAGGGTGAGCTCCGGTTGCCTCCTGCCTCTCTGGGAGCCTCTCCAAGATCAGCAAGTGGGTCTGACCCAGGATCCTTTCAAATTACTGCTTCTGCCCTGGGTCTTGGAGCATGTGAGATTTTGTGTGCACCCTTTAAGAATGGAATTTCTTTTCTACAGCCCTCTGGCTCTCCTGAAATAAGCCCTGATGGTCTTTCAAAGCCAAATGTTCTAGGGGTTCATCTTCCCAGTGCAGGACCCCTGGGCTGGGGAGCCCAATGTGAGGCTCAGTCCCCTCGTTCTTTGGGGACAACCTCTGCAGTTGTAATTATCTTCCCATTTGTGGGTTGCCTACCCCAGAGTTCTGGGTCTTTATACCACATCTCCACCCTTCCTACTTATCTCAATGTGGTTTCTTCTTTATGTCTTTAATTATAGAAGATCTTTTCTGCTCATCTTCAGGTCTTTCTCATCAATAGTTGCTCTGCAATTTTTATAATTTTGGTGTGCCTTTGGAAGGAGGTGAGATCAGGTGCCATCTTGGACACCAGAATCTTAGTCACAAGAATGCTATCAGAAGCAAAGTGATTACAGGCTTCCTTGGCATATCCAAAAGGAGAGAGATGTTCAGTTTCTCCTCTTAAAATCAACAACTAATAAGATATTGACAAGCTTTCTTAATTAATTTCCTCACAGGCTAAATTTCTTGGACATCTCTGTTCACTTGGACCAAAATGGCTCTTCAGAAATGCAATTGATTTACATAATAGGAAAATTCCAGAAACAGAAAACTATTATTTGCATTGGTAGACTCTAAAGTGTGAAATATTCTTGGTAGGTGTGGTAATTAAACAAAAGTAAGAAGTACACATTTGTTCACTTCTAAAACATTTCAGATCATGGATAGATCTTAGACCTAGAACACTGATGACCTTCCAAAATTCAAAATAAGTAATTCTAAGGTTGGTATCATTTCAACTGAAAAATATAACCTTTTAGAGATATTAAGTATAGAATTATTACCCTGTTTGGTCAGAAGAAAGATACCTTAGACTTCAATTCAACATCTAATTATGATAGATGCAGTCTAATTTCAAGCTAAAATAAATATATTTATTCTTGCTTAATTCTCCTAACCATAAATTTCTTCTGGAATAAAAGAAACATTTGAACATTAAAATGGTATTTTTAATATTTATCTTTTCTTTTTTTTTACAAAGAACCTTAACTTTACATGAAAGCATCAAAAACAGCATACTCATCTAAGGTCAAATATGTATTTACTTATCAATTTGGTTTCTTTAAAAAATTCAGTTGTTAAAGAATTATGGCTTCTTGCAAGTAGTTAATAGGTTATAATATGTAGACAAACTTAGAACAGTTCAGGATAGAATGATTTTAAATAAAATTTAATACCTTATTGTCCTATGACCACTTATTTCTTTGGTAACACTTGCACTTTTTTTTCTGAAAAAGTGTTTGGAATTGACTGGACTAAGAATTTTATAGCTCGCCACATTTTGCCCCAAGGCGAGTTGGCAGGGAGCAGAGACTGGCTGTTAAGTCTCAGTAACCAGAGGAGCCTGGTGTTTCCTTGGCAAAGTAAATGTGGACCTAATTTCTGGCTCTAAGCAGGGAAGAGAAATAGAACAATGACCAATGGTGGCTGTATGAATTTTCCTCTCCTTTAAAACTCCTTTTATAAAAAGTTACAAAAGTTTTCTACATAGGAAGACTAGTGCTAGCTAGTCCCTTCCTTGTGCTAGCTTTCTTTCTTCACTTAGATTTTCTTTTCCCTATATCTTACTTTGTAGGTATAATTATATCTTTTTTCATTGCCTTGGTATTCTATTAGATTATATAAGTGAGGACAGGACCACATTTTTAATATTTTTTTACTACCCCTCTTCCTTTATAATCTCCACATCCTAGGAACTTTATTGATAGTCTTGAGCAACTTTTAAAAAATTATTGATTGCAAATCATTTGGGTAAAGCTTCACCAATTAAGACTGATTATATAATTCAATCTGAATTAATTATGAAATAATTAATACAATTATATTCCTCTCACGAATATAATATTTATTTATCATGAACATTAATGAGAGAAATCTGCTTTAATGTACACATAAGAATGATCTGCATTGGCTTATGACTTGTTGAATTATAAATAGTTTCTTCTAAAGTGTTTGAGTATAACTCTTCTCTTAATTAGTTTAAATGTGAACACACAGCTACTTTACTGAGCTCTTTGAGAACAGGAAGTGAGTACTTATCTCTGTGAACCTATCACTTAACAAGTCCTGGGACATAGTAGTTACTCAATAAATGCTTGTCAAATTAAATTTTATATGTAAATGAGTGACTAGCATTTGTTAAGAAAGAAAATCTTCCTCGTTCCTAGCAGAAATGGCACAGAGACTGTATTAGTTTGCTAGGGCTGCTGTAACAAAGTACCACAAACTGAGTGGCTTAAACAACAGAAATGTATTGTCTCACAGTTCCGTAGGCTAGAAGTCTGAGATCGAGGTATTGGCAGAGTTGGTTCCTTCTGCAGTCTGTGAGGGAAGGATATATTCCTCTCCTTGGCTTGTAGATGACTCTGTTCTCTATGTCTCTTCACATTATTTTCTATCTCTCTGTGTCTGTGTCCAAATATCCTCTTCTTCTAAGTGCTCCGGTCACAGTGGATTAGGACCCACCCTAATGACTTCCTTTTAAATTGATTAGCTCTGTAAAGGCCCTATCTCCAAATAAGGCATTCTGAGGGACTAGGGGTTAGAGCTTCAACATATAAATTTTAGGGGGTCACAATTCAATTCATAAGAAACACTGAAAGACTAGGGTCTGAATTAGTATTTGTGTGGCATAACTAAATAAATGTGTTCATGCTCCAAAAACTACACTGGAATATAGTATCTAGGTCAGTGTCCAGTCTCTACCTTCAATAAGGTGCCTCTAGGGAAGTTTGCATTACAAAATATTAATCAGGTGAAAACAGCACTCAAAGGGTGAAACAGAGATATATCAGTGAGCATGCTTTGAACTGTGAGTAAAAGACATCCTCAGTTTAAATAGACTTAAGCCATAAGGATATTTACTATTATACATGACAAGAAATCCTGAGGTAGACAGTCTATAAGACTATTTAATTCAGTGTCTGAAGGACCCTGTTTCTTTCCATTGTTTTCCTTGCCTAAGCATGTCAGCTTTGTACATAGCAAAAAGCTCTGGTAATGGTTACCAGATGGCTGCAGCAGGCCCATACATTGTAACCTGACATGATAAAATAAAGGGCACAGAGGGAAGCTGTGATTTCCTTGTGTATTTTTTTAAAAAGTAGGAAAATATTTACCAGAAGTCTTCTAGCAAACGTTTCCTCATGTGTCATTGCTCAGTACACCCATGTCTAAAACAGTTACCAGCAAGGAGAACAGAAAAATCATGACTGGCCTAGACTAGTCAGGATTTACCTCATGGGAATGGGCATGAGACCAATGTCTCCTGATGCACATGGACATGTAGAAAGGGGTGGGTACCTGAACAAAAGTAGGGCTCTTTCAATAAGAAGGGAAAACGGATATGGAGTAGACAACTAACACTATCACATAAATCAAACTTCATACCTCCTTTTTCCCACATACAATCTAAAAAAATGTCCATACCTACGTGAGACACATTCATTATCTCTCCAGTGGGAGACATCCCAACGTCTCAGCCAGCAACCACATCCAGCGCCGAGGCCAAGAGCTCTCTGTCAGGTCTGGACATGGCTCCTTGTGAACCCATGGCTTAAAGTTTTCCACCTCAGACATTTTCAATATGAAATAATAGAGAAGGAACAAGATAAATATAATTGAAACTCTTATTTGGAAAGGGGAGAATGGAAATGACATTCAGTGGATATTGGCCCATAGCCCATATCATATCCTGTTAGAAAGAAGAGAGGACTGCCCACCCTAGTAGTGATGAGTCCCTTGGTCAGCCAATATGGTAGTCTCTGATTCTGTTTTCTGGGATAACCCATTGTCTTCCATTGCCCTTAGTTCTGTTCTTTTGCGAACATCTTCCTTGTTCATTGTCTTCTTTGGCCACATTTGAAACAGGTATTAGGTAGTTTAGCACTTCTTGTTAGTGTGAGTTTGGGGTGCTGGGAGGGTGCCTAAGGAATTGAACTATCACAGAATTGCTCATTGCTGTGGATTGGCCAAGGCTTAGAATTTCTTTGATAGTCAATTCCCTAAGAGACTTAGTGGATCCTGATTTCTTTTGGCTAATTCCACAAATCAGTAAATACGGTCAGAGAGCCCAACTAGACATAGTCTTTGGGTCTGAGCACTTCAGTCTTCTAGCCATAGACATCTCTCTGAGATCTGCCCATTCCCCTAGTTCACATTTTGATGACCTATGTTGCCAGTGTAATTGAAAACAATGAATGTCGATAGAGAAGCCCCTTCTGTAAACCTATATTTGACATAAAACTAGGTGCCTTTGTCCAATGTAAGTTATTTAGCAGGACATCTATAGAAGAAACTTTGACAACTAAGTTTATCTCCTACTACTGCCTCCCACGTCCTTCTCTGTTTTCAGCTTAAGCTTCCGTCTTTGTTATACGTTTTTAGTGAAAACCATAAGAAGTAGTCAACATTTACTAACATTCTCGTTCTTACTACCATTTTCCCTAATACTAGACACTACTACAATACTTCAGTTGTTTTCAAATTCAAACAACAGAATACCCCAACTCAGATTATCTTAAACAGTGAGAATATTTGTTATTCAGATAATAAGAAGGCTGAAAATAGTGTTCTATCAGTTAAATGACATTATCAAGGCCTTGGGTTTTTTTCCATTTTTCTGTTTTGTCATTTTAAGCATATCAACTTTGTTCTCAGGCTAGCTTCTCCCGTGGCTGCACCAGGTTCATACAACCTATCCTACATAATGTCCAGTGGAAGAAGCTAAGCCCAGGTATTGGGTAGACAACTAAAATGTTCACTATAAATGTCTAGATAGAAGAGTGCTGATGGTTAACGCTAAGAAAGATAGCCAATGGGTACATCACGTTAGAAGCAAAGGTGGTAGGCAAAAGTGGTAGAGAATTGCATCTTTTAGAATACATTCAGCTGCAAATAACAGAAACCCAACTGAAAGTGGTGGCTTAAACAGTAGGAAAATTTACTGGTTTGGACAACTGGAAGTCCAGAGGTAGACTGGGCTTCAGGTATGGTTAAAACTCAGTTCAACAACATCATCAAGGACCCAGGATAACATCAGTTCTATCCTAAAGTGGTTTCCTCATAGTCATAGGGTGGTAGTAACAATTGAAGCTACATGCTTCTTTGTTTAAAAAAAAAAAAAAGCCATCTCTTCTAATGACTCACTTATAAGTGAGGAAACTTTTCCTAGAAGCCTCCAAACAATCTTCTTGGCATGTCTTATTGGCCTAGGAACAGTCATGTGCCTATTCCTAAACCAGTCTGTTTCTAAAGGAATGCCATGTGCTGATTGGTTTAAGCATTAGGTCCTAGACCAATTATAGGCAAAAAATGATCAGATTGTATTGATTGAGGCAGACTTATCAGGGCCTGCCTCACATGTCTAGGTCAGTTCCTTAAACCAAGTGGCTGATGCACGGTGTCAGGAGGTGGGATAGATGTTGAAGAGATTACCTCAGTGTCTACTACACAAGTGGAAGCCAACATTAAAGGATACCCCGTGTCGCGTGGGGAAGGGCCGCGGGCCGCAGTGGCGAGCACGCTCCGGGAACATGGCAGCGGCGAACCTCACCCAGATCCCTGACGTGGACATCGACTGCGACAGCGACTTCAAGTATGTGCTGATTCGAGTCCATGCGGGGCTGCCCTCCGGGGCCCTGGCCAGGGAGAGCAAAGAGATCATGAGCAGCTACAAGTGGGCGGAGTACCACTCCGACGTCTACGGACAAGGTATCAGGCGAGATGCAGAAGGGCTATGACTGCGAGTGCCTGGGGGGTGGGTGCATCTCCCACCAGAGCCAGGACAAGAAGATCCACGTGTAAGGCTACTCCATGGGTTATGGTCGCGCCCAGCACTCCGTCTCCACTGAGAAGATCAAAGCCAGGTACCTTGACTACGAGGTTACCTGGGCCAACGACGGCTTCTGAGACCCATCCAAGGCTGGCCGCCTCCAGCAGCCCACTGGAACTCTGCCCTCAAGGCCACCTCCCAAGGGTTTGAGCTGCACCCCTTGGCACTTTGCCACCCTGGCCAAGCCTCAGTGCCCGGGGTTACCTCTCTAGGGAGAATTAAAAGCATTGTCACCTCCACTGGTCCCTGAAAAAAAAAGAAAAAAAAAATTAAGGGACAAAAGATAAATGGCAAAGTACAAGCATGAAACAGGGCAATTCAGAGCAGGGTGCTGGCTGGAGCATGCCTTTTCTGTCTGGACAGTTTGACCACATAAAAAATAGAAGCTTCAATAACCAATATCTGACATTTTTATCTAATATTTCATTGTATGTATGATACAGCAGATACCTTTAATTATAATTCAGTTCATTAAATTCTTTTATCATTTCTCAAAAATTAAATTTCCTGTCAGCATCCTAAAAATGGCAATGTGACATATATGTGAGGAAGTACTAAGTATTTTACAAAATTGAGAATTTTAAGATTTTAAAATTTAAATTGTCAATAACATTTATAGAGTTCAGTGTAAACATAGCTCTACACTAATCCCTGGAAGCATTTTACATTAAATAAAATGTTTATTTATTAAGTCATTTTCAGTCAGACCTGTGATTACTAGGGGTGCATGCAGTGTTAAGACCATAGATGTGGAGCATGTGTAGGGATTCTAGAATTTCATTTTAATCATCTTTGAAGATGTATAATTTTTTTTTCAAGAAGTCAAGAAGCTCACAATAAAAGACATTTTATGTTTAAAATTTTTTTTGATTATCCCAGCACCGTTGGGATTATTTTGGCATGACATTTACGTTACAGAATTAAGAAGAGGGGAGCATACTTCTTGAGTAGCACATGGGCTTCTACTATGGTGGTTCTGCCTTTGTTTTCAGTGTTATTTAAATCCAGGATGATGGAAGTGCTTTGGAGTGATTTTTCTAAAACTTAAATCTGATCGTGTTCCTCCTCTGCTTCAAACTCATCAGCAGCCACTCACAGCCCTCACGTTGGATCCCAGACTCCTTAGTTCAGCCACAAGGGCCATCAGGAGAGACCCCCTACTTACCTTTCTGTTTCCTTCTCTGACTCATCTCCCTACTCCCAGTCCATATTCCAACTATACTGATGAACTATTCGCAGTTTCCCAAATCACCAAACTCTTCCATGCTTCTGCCAGGAGCACCTTTCATCCTCCTTTCCCCCTAATCAGCTCTCTTCTTTAGGATGCTCATCCAAGATCATCACTTCCAGTTTAGATGACCCTCCTAGGAATACACATGTCTCCCTGGGCTGATGTCTGCCCTTGCACTACCTACAACGCATTCTGTTGAAGATGTTTATTCTTCTTCCCCATTAGAAGACCAGGTCACCTTCGCCTTTTTACCTCCCTGCAGAGCTTAATAAAATATTTGGCAGTTAATAGGCACTTAATAAGCATTTTTGGGCTGAATGAATTTACTTTTTCTTACATTTGCTCGTAATTAAAATAGCTATCATTTGTTAAAAAGCTTTTACATGCAAGCACTGTAGTAGATGCTTTACATTTTTTATCTCATTTAATTTTCACAGTTGTCGTGAGTGGGAATCACTATCCTCGTTTTAATGGATGAGGAAATAGGCTTAGAGAAGTTCAGTAATTTATCTAAAATTAAGTAACAGAGCTGGGATCAACCTCAAGTCTGTCAGGTTCCAGAACTCTGCTTTTTTTCTCCATGCAACACATTATGGAGATCCTCCCTAATACCTAAGGATGAGAGGGTGCCAATCTCACAGTTATTCCAAGCAGATATACAGACCGTAAGCAGTGTTCCAAGATAAGCAGGCATCATTCCCATGGCTTAGAGTTATCATCACCTTCAGAAAAGAATACTAATCAGAAGCTGGAAGTATAGGAAATAGGATTCAGATTTTCAGGAATCAAGATCCAGAGATAAATCAGCTCTCCAGACAAGTGGACTGGGTCTCAGTGTAAGGCTCCATCCCAGCAAGGAATTGGAATACTAAGGGGGGAAATTGAAGCCCAGAGATTGAAATGTAGCCAAGTTGACAGGGTTAGGGACTAACATATGGCCACCCAGGGATCACCAGATACCAAGTCTATGACAGCAAGGCTAATTCTTAAGTCTCACTTAAAATATGGTGAATCTTTTAGTGTATTTTCCACCCTAGACCCAGGAATTGAGCAATGATGTGGGAGATATTGGCACAGCCTATCTCCCTGGAGAGTCAGGCAATGAGTCAAGGGAAAAAAATGTGCTGAGCAGTTTCCTAGATGAGAATGTCTGTCAAACAGTTGCTAAATCAGTGTTTAGGAAGAGAATACTAATTTCTAACTTGATCCTTCCTGAACTTAAAAAAAGAAAGAGTCCTTAATTATAGTCTGTATTGACTTTTTTTTAAAGTTTTTAAAAAAATTTTTTTGATTTATTTTCTAGCTGCGTTGGGTCTTTGTTGCAGTGTGCGGGCTCCTCATTGCAGTTGCTTCTCTTGCTGTGGAGCATAGGCTCTAGGCGCACAGGCTTCAGTAGTTGTGGCATGCAGGCTCAGTAGTTGTGGCACATGGGCTTAGTTGCTCCGCGGCATGTGGGATCTTCCCGGACCAGGGCTCGAACCTGTGTCCCCTGCATTGGCAGGCAGATTCTTAACCACTGTGCCACCAGGGAAGTCCCGCTTTTCTTGATGGACTACTTTTCCTTTGTTTCTGCATTCCCTCACTTCTCTAATTGTTAACTTCTTGGGCCTCCTCTTTGGAACTTGGGGAAGGCTTAGGAGACTAAGGCTTTTTTTCTACAAATAATAAATGGGGGACACAGAGGGACATTTGTACCCAGGAAGGCCCCACAGGGTTTTTCTTGGTTTCAATACCCACCTTTCTTTGATACTCCTCAATCCTGAGGGGAATGGGGCGGGACATGAAAGGGAATAAAGTTTTGGACAGAGAGGTTAATTATAAACTCATGAGAGGAGCTCAGTTTTAGGTGGATTCAGTTTCAACCTTTGTTGCTAGTCTAGCTCTGACTATTTGCTCAAGTTCTGTTTACAAGTCTCTGTCTGATTTTCTGAGACCGGTTTGTGCTTCAGTTTGGTTAACTGAGTTTCTGCCTTGCTTCCTTGTGGCTGGTATCTGACTTAGTATCCTCAACAGCCCGAGTCCTGTTTTATTATCCATCTCCACTATCAACCCTTTTCAGGGACTGGAGTCTGTCCCTGAACACCAGCCAGGTGGCTAAAGTTACTTGCTGATGAGCATCCCTGATGCAAACTCTCTGCCTGCTAGAACTTCCAAACTGCTTTCCTCTGGGTGCCCTATTTTCTCCCTTTTAGGGTACCCTACTCTGAGTATCAGAACCCAAATGATATCAACTATTTGAATTTATCTATTGCTATAGCCTGTAGATATCATGCTGCTCTATACTTTACCCCAGCACCTTGAGAGAGGACTATCTACTCCCAACCTCTCCTGTAGGCTGTACCTCATCTGGTGGATAGGTCTAATTCTAGGAGCTGGTGACTCAGAGGCGGCTCCATTAGGAAGCAGTTAACTCAAACTGTGTATCTAGAATTTACTTTGTCTTTAGTTAATGGAGCTTCCTAGACTTCTAGCACTTGATGGAAATGAAGCAATCTAGAAATTTTGAGGTTAAACATTATTTTAGAGTGGAAATATTATCAAGTGGGAACATGAATAGAATAGCAATATCAGGTCACGTTATGCATTTTTTGAAGTAATTTTTTAAAAATTTTAAAATTGGGACTCTATGTGGAATTCAGTTGCTTCCAAACATTAATATCTTGGGACTTGATGTAATCCTATTCACATATGATTCACATTATTCAGTTTAAAGGGAAGGAAAAGTAACCATTTTCTTCAAATGAGAAACATAACTCAAAGGAAAAAATTTCCAAACACATGAAAATTAATTTGCATATTCTTTGGAGATAGGAAGAATTTATTTTAATTAATTTCAGCATCCTTCAAGAATGAACACACAAGGAAAAATATTCTTTCTTGACTGTGAAACAATATGACAGGCTCCAGCCTCATTTTCTCTGCCTCTGCCATCTTGGCTTCCCACCAGCTGGGTTCAGGTTTTCTAGTGGCAGGTGTGGTCCCATCATATCCCAGAGTGCTCGAGCCTGCAGGCTGGATATTCTAAAGAACCTCAGCATACAAAGGCCTCTCCTTCACTAAGCTCAGTGTCATATCAACACCCTTGGGCCAATAGCTCTTCCTGCATATTCTTTCAACAAACACCTAATATGCCAGGTTCTGAGGCAGGCACCGGGCAGAGGCAGATCCATGTTTTGTGTGATCTGAAGCTTATATAATTTGGAGACCCTCTTTAAGAAAAAGAGCATTAAATTACAAACCAAAAGCAGGTATGAAAATGAATAGAGAAAGGAAATCATGACAAATTTGTTTTTAAAAGCTGATAAATTCCACGAAAATCACATCTATAAAAACAGTATTTTTTAACTTATTGTCTGACAAAACTCTATAATACTTTCCCCCTATTTTTGTCTGTACAATCCTTGATAATTTCTTCATATAACAATAATTTTTGTGAAAATTATTTCTATAGAAATACATTTTTCTATAGAAATAATGGAGAGACCTCTTGCATGGTTGATAAAAAATAATCTTTTAAATTAAAAGTTTAGAAAAATTTCAATCTCACTACTTATTATTAGTAATGTCATGTAAGTTTTTAAGATTTAGGAAAACTTCCATCAAGTTTTCTTCATATCTAAGCAGTAAGATTTGAGGAATTTCAACTCTTCTTGTACAGGGGCTAATCTTAATACTGTGAAGTGTCATTGATGTCCTCATTGTAGTGGTGTCTTATGAGTTTTGTTTTTTATTAAAGTATAGTTGATGTACAACATTACATAAGTTACAGGTGTACAATATAGTGATTCACAGTTTTTAAAGTTTATATACTCCATTTATAGTTACTATAAAATATTGTCTATATTCCCCATGTTGTATAATATATCCTTATAGCTTATTTTATGCCTAATATTTTGTACCTGTTAAAACCCTAACCTTATGGTACCCCTTCCCCCTCCCTCTCCCCACTGGTAGCCACTAGTTTGTTCTCTATATCTGTGACTCTGCTTCTTTTTTGTTATATTCACTAGCTTGTTGTATTTTTAAATTCCACATATAAGTGATATCATACAGTATTTGTCTTTCTCTGCCTGACTTATTTCACTTAGCATAATGCCCTCCAAGTTCATCCATGTTGCTGCAAATGGCAAAATTTCATATATATATACATATATATATATGTATATATCTATCATATATATATGTATATATATATTCATCTGTTGTTGGACACTTAGGTTGCTTCCATATCTCGGCAGTTGTAAATAATGCTGCTATGAACATTGGATTGCATATATCTTTTCGAATTAGTGTTTTGGGGGTTGTTTTGGATATATACCCAGGGGTGGAATTGCTGGGTCATATGGTAGTTCTATTTTTAGTTTTTAGGAAACCGCCATACTGCTTTCCACAGTGGCTGCACCAAATTACATTCCCACCAAGAGTGTACAAGGGTCCCCTTTTCTCCACATCCTCACCAACATTTGTTATTTGTGTTTTTTTTTTTTAATTTACTTATTTTTATTATTTATTTATTTATTTTTTGGCTGTGTTGGGTCTTCGTTTCTGTGCGAGGGCTTTCTCTAGTTGTGGCAAGCGGGGGCCACTCTTCATTGCGGTGCGCGGGCCTCTCACTATCGCGGCCTCTCTTGTTGCGGAGCACAGGCTGCAGACGCGCAGGCTCAGTAGTTGTGGCTCACGGGCCTAGTTGCTCCGCGGCACGTGGGATCTTCCCAGACCACGGCTCGAACCCGTGTCCCCTGCATTAGCAGGCAGATTCTCAACCACTGCGCCACCAGGGAAGCCCTATTTGTGTTCTTTTTGATGATAGTCATTCTGACAGGTGTGAGGTGATATCTCATTGTGGTTTTGATTTGCATTTCCCTGATGATAGCGTTGTTGAGCATCTTTTCATGTGCCTGTTGGCGATATGCATTTCCTCATTGGAAAAATGTCTATCCAGTTCTTCTGTCCATTTTTTAATTGGGTTGTTTGTTTTTATGATGTTGAGTTATATGAGCTGTTTGTATATGTTGGATATTAACCCCTTATCAGCCATATCACTTGCAAATATTTCCTCCCATCTTATGAGTTTTATAATATCTTTATTGATTCAGTATTTTATATCAAATCAGCATACAATTTAAATCTTTTGTCAGTGTATTTATGTGCTAATACTTTGAGATACATAAAATACTACATAGCAGTTTGTGGGACTTCCCTGGCAGTCCAGTGGTTAAGACTTCACCTTCCAATGCAAGGGGGTACGGGTTCGATCCCTGGTCAGGGAGCTAATATCCCACATGCCTTGCAGCCAAAAAACCAAAACAAAAACCAGAAGCAATATTGTAACAAATTCAATAGAAACTTTAAAAATGGTCCACATCAAAAAAAAAAATACTGCATAGCAGTCTGTAATACTGCTACAGGTTTCTTCCCCATGAACACAGGGATAATGATAAATTCTATTTCGCCTGATTCTCATTAAAATGGGAAAAAGTGTATAGTGTAGACACAGACCTACTAGAGAATGGACTTGAGGACATGGGGAGGGGGAAGGGTAAGCTGGGACAAAGTGAGAGAGTGGCATGTACATATATACACTACCGAACGTAAAACCGATAGCTAGTGGGAAGCAGCCGCATAGCACAGCGAGATCAGCTAGGGTGCTTTGTCACCACCTAGAGGGGTGGGATAGGGAGGGTGGGAGGGAGGGAGATGCAAGAGGGAAGAGATATGGGGATATATGTATATGTATAGCTGATTCACTTTATTATAAAGCAGAAACTAACACACCATTGTAAAGCAATTATACTCCAATAAAGATGTTAAAAAATAATAAGTATAAAAGTGACATTGTCAAGTTCATATGTACAGAAGAGAACTTCTATTTTGTTTAACATTGATTAAAATTAAATCCTTCACTTATAATTATACACATCTAGTGACTAGAAAAATTCCCCCAGACTAGCTTCTGTTTTCATATATTTCAATTCTAGTTTCACTTCCACCAGCTGTATACCTCTGTGCTGACCACTTTGGGACCTGTTCACATCATGATACAACCTCTGGCCCCTTCACCTTAGGGCCATGACACACCTTAGGGCCATGATGTCATGGATGAATTAGGGATATTCCTGGGAGCCACTCCTACATTGAGATGGCTAGCAAAAACTTAACTGTACTCAGAAGTGACTATAAACCACGTGAACATTCCCATTAAACCCAACCAGATGTATTTCCAACTCACCTTTCCCTTAGTTGAATCTACGTGCAGCTACTCCAGCACTATACCATAAGAGAAAGTATGAGAAGCTCTTGTGGGGGTATTTTTACTTTGGTTGTGATTGCAGGTAGAATACCTTACTTTTGCAAAGTTTGCAGAAGTATTTGACCATGTGAGCATGTTGCTAGAGCCCTCCTAGGCCTGTATAAGTAAAGGGTACCAAAGCTTAAACTTCATTAGCTTCACAGAGTATTTACTGCTGTCAGTAGAGAAAAAACTGTTAAACAGTCCTGTCCCATTTTTTTTTCTGGGGGTAGAGGGATGCATGAGATAATACAGACAAGGATATAAGCTTCCATATTCTGTGATTTGTCCTTGCATCAACCCTAATGGGACACAGTGTCCCAACACCAACTGCTGGGCTCCTGTATATACCCAGATTGGCACTTCTTTCCCACCACATCCTCTCTCCCCCACCTCCACCCTGTGCTCTTTGTTTTTATTTTGTTATTTTTTTTATCTTTGCTTTATTTGTCTATTTCTTGTGGTGGTTCTTGTCTGAAGATCTGTGTTTAGGATCTGAGTGGCCAGAATTACAGGCACACTCTACAGACAGATGTGTGTGATACTGAAGTCTGGCAATGTCAGGAGCAGAAGGCATATGGCTGGATAGGCAAAGAAAGAAACGAGATTTGAAAATGTGAGGGTAGCCAAGGCAGGTAAAATTTGTATAGACCGTAATTATTATTTTTGAAAACCATTTGCAGAATTAGTATAACAAAAAGTAATAACAAAAAGAAAGCAGGATATTTCTTTTCTTTTTTTTAAAAAATTAGTTGCACAACTTAACTGTGCGGTTTGTTTCTCTTGGTAAAAACAGAAATGTCCTTCCGATAATATTCATGCTGATCGTAATGAATAATGACACAAGTAAATAAAATAGGACTATATCTGTATTTAGCATTAGAAAAAAGGGAGTCCTTAAGAGAGCTCTGGGAGAAACCCTGAAGATGTAGTCCAAGTTGTGGCTGCAAGCAGTTTTCACAGGCCTCCCACTACTGCTAAGTCTGTTAAGTACAGAACCATATGTTTCTCTGAAGTGTAAAAGTATAAGTTGGAAATTTTACTGAGAAAATTCTCCTGTTTCCCATGACATGTGTTGATCAGACTTCTTATTGGAAAGTGCATTGGCTAATGTCCTGCGAGTCATACCCGTTAATGATGTATTGCTCATTTTTGCTTTTTGTAATACTTGCCTGTACTGGGAACATCATGGTCCGAAAAATACTACTTGTTTGTTCATGTGTCTGGAAGGGCTGTGTAATTATTCTGGTTATAAAGTGTTGCAACAAACATCTGCACACGTGCTAGATATTATGAGTTCTATCTAAGGTTAAAAGATAAAGAGCTAATGATATTGGCCCCCAAGTGTACTAATCATATTGACTTAGTATTTTGGTTCCATAGTCTGGAATTACTTCTATTTACCATCATTTTAATTGACAGAAGTTGGATCCTGGTCGGTCCTCAAGTTTACCTCCAATTTTAGGTAATGCTGCTCTGATGTATTCTTGTTATAAATATATATTTTAAAGAAGTCTATTCTGTAACAGCCAATGAAAATAAGTCACACCTTTGATTTTCACAATTTCAGTGCCCTTTATTAAGATGATCTTTTAAAATAAGTCAAAATTACTTTGGTCTAAGATAAAAACAAATCCTCTCCAATCAACACGTTTTTCATCTTTATTTTGTCCAATTGTTTTACCAACAGGAATAGGTAGAAGAACTTCTCATTCTATTTTTCTACTCTACTTGCTTAAACACACTTTGCTAGTGGTGTGAGAATCCAGGTGACCCTGAGCAATATTACAAAGTAGGTAATGTTTGTCTTGGATGCCTGCCTCTGTTCCTGAAGTCACCCTTGCCCTTAGGGCCCCATCTCAGGCACTCTATTCTAAAATTTCCCTTTCAGTTACTAGTATGTCTTTCTGTAAGATCATGGGTATCATATTTTCTTTCCCTCATTTAAATTTACCTGTTCTGTGTTGATTTTCCTTAAGATCCCAAGATACAGTAGTTCGTGTAATTTCTTAAAAAGTCACTGCGGGCTTCCCTGGTGGTGCAGTGGTTGAGAATCTGCCTGCCAATGCAGGGGACACGGGTTCGAGCCCTGGTCTGGGAAGATCCCACATGCCGCGGAGCAACTAGGCCCGTGAGCCACAACTACTGAGCCTGCGCGTCTGGAGCCTGTGCCTCGCAACAAGAGAGGCCGCGATAGTGAGAGGCCCGCACACCGCGATGAAGAGTGGCCCCCGCTTGCCGCAACTAGAGAAAGCCCTCACACAGAAACGAAGACCAAACACAGCCATAAATAAATAAATAAATAAATAAATAAATAAGTAAAAAAAGTCACTGCAGATGTACTCATAGGAGAGAGCTAGAGTAATCGTGAATCAAGAAACATAAGAATCTACTAGAAATGATGCCCTTTCTTCATTTATATTGTGTTGATCGTTCACTCATTTGACGCACGTACTGAGCACTTATTATGTGCCAGAAATTGTTCTAGGCACTTGAAATACATCAAGTACCAAAAGATAAAATTCCCTGTGCTTGTGTGCTCTCATTTGTACAGTTTTATATCTCTTGAGAGTATGAATCATGCTTTTTCATGTTGTTAAGTCATAACATCAGTGCATGCAATTTGGATTTTTTTTCATACTGTTTCCACTGATCATGCTTTATGTCATGTCTGTATTACTTGATGAAACACAATTCAGTGTCTTAGATGCGGTCATTGAAGTGGCTGATCAGTGACAGACTTGTTTCTCACCTTATTGAAAACAAAGTGAGGGGCTGACAGGTTAAAGTTCACCATTTTCATAGAAGAGAGGATGCAGATCAGGGTCTAATGAGGCTGTACTCAACACATATATTTGGCACCAGCCATATCATGAACAAATCCTAGCCATTAAAATTCCTGGCTTAAATTTTCCTGAAGGTTTGGATTAAAATGCTTACATAGGTGCCTTCTTCAAAACTGTATAGAGCCATCAATCTAAAGACAGTCCAGGGCTTCCCTGGTGGCGCAGTGGTTGAGAATCTGCCTGCCAATGCAGGGGACGCGGGTTCGGGCCCTGGTCTGGGAGGATCCCACGTGCCGCGGAGCAACTGGGCCCGTGAGCCACAACTGCTGAGCCTGTGCGTCTGGAGCCTGTGCTCCGCAACAAAAAAGGCCGCGATAGTGAAGAGGCCCGCGCACTGCGATGGAGAGTGGCCCCCGCTTGCCGCAACTAGAGAGGGCCCTCGCACAGAAACGAAGACCCAACACAGCCAAAAATAAATAAATAAATAAATTAATTAATTAATTAATAATTTAATAAAAATATAATAATAAAAAAAAGACAGTCCATAATGGGACTGAATTTTTTAATTCAAATATTCATTTTCTGCTTAACTGATTATCACATAGAGAAAAAAATGAAATGGGAACATAAAAATTTAGAATAAGGGATTTGTCTGTGGAAAACATATACCTTTTAAAAAAACATTTAGCTAAAGCCAGGTCAGTGTGATTAATCTTGCTTTCAGAACATGAAGCTGTGCTACCAAATGTGTACTCTGTTTTTCCTAATCAAAATGTATATATTGTTACCATGATAATTCTGTCTTGATGTATTTTTTATATGACTTTGGCTTGCTACACAATCATATAAAACTCAACTCCCCCCCATAAAAAAAAACCCCCAGTGTTAACCAGTTCAAGTTTCTCCCTATGACCTAAATTAAAACTTGTAAGGTTCAAATTAGGAGACAGGAAATGAATCAAAGAAGATACCGTGGTTTTTTTGCGTCAGTTAAGTTGGAGTGTGCTTGCATCTGGAAGATACCTAACTTTAAGTTTAAAAAAAGAGGAGAACAGAGGAATATGATAAACCTTTCCTAAAATATAACACTCTAAGAAAAAAATTATCTGCAGGAGTGTTACATTAAGAACTTTATAAATATTAAAATAGAAGAGTAAATGTATATAATGTAATATTTATGGATCCTTAATTTAAATGCCAGTTTAGTATCCTTTCAAAATACTGACAAAAAATGGCACTCTACCCTTCAATAATGAATGAGCTTAGCTCTCCACACAAGTGAGAGGGAGGCAATGACTCTGGACTCAAGCCAAGTAGTCAGCCTAGGTGTGTACAAAAAGCAGAGGGGGAGAAAAGGAGGAAGGAGGAGATAATTCCTCTGGTACAAAAAAGAACCTGTGAAGGAAAAGAGAGAAATTCTCTCCTCTGTGTCTAAGAAACACATTTTTGCTAACTTTGAATAGGAAAAATAAGAATGTATTTAAGTATTCTTATGAATGAGAAAAAACCCAACTCAGTGAAATTGAAGAGCACATCTGATGGAGAAATAGATTTTTAAGAACTATTTTTAAATGTTTAAAGGGGATAGTTTCATTTACTTCACAATAATTAGCACTTATTGAACCTCATATGCTAAGCACAGCCAAAATCTTTTTATATGTTGTCTCCTTTCATCTTTACAACTTTGTGAGGTAGCATAATTATGTTCATGGTCTATATTAAGAAACTGAGGCTTTCAGGGGTTAAGAAACTGATCAAAGCATCAGGATTCACACATAGGTTTGCTTATTTTAAAGCCTATGTCCTAAACACATCAGTTCCTTGTACAATTTCAGTACTGAGATTTAATTCAGGTACCGAAATACAGTTGTATTCATGGTTCATGATTTTCAGTTTATAAGAATACAAGAATCTTAAAATATTTCAGTTTGCTAATAACATTTATGTTGAATAATTGGGTCTAAATTTTGAGTTACTTGTTACTTCACTGTCTTCCTTATTGCATCAAGATCTTTTTCTGGGCTTCCCTCTAGAAGCTGCATATTTTTTAAAAAGATAGATTTTTTTCCAGAAGTTCAGAGTTTTAAAAAATTATCTTTCAAGAGTCATCTTTCACATGTTTGTCACTTACATTTTCAATCTATACAATTAGTATTATAGAAAGAATCAGAACTTTTTTGAGCCCACATTTTCTTATGCCCAAATTCTGCTATCAAATGCAGGTACATTTCATTATTGTCAAAAGGAATTTCATATACCAACTGACCTAAGACATTATTTAATCTTGAACCAAAGTTTGTCTTTGGAAAACCTCCATCTTTCTTTGAGTGCCTTTCTACTTGCTTTGGAGATATTTTCCTGGGACCTTGCTGCTGACCCCTGGCTGCTCAGAGCACCTTGGTGACAACCCACTCTGCCTTGACGCTTCCTCACTTCAGCCTTGAAGGATGAATTAATATCCAGAAGAGGGCAAGAAAGAGCTTTGTGGGCTAACTACCCAATTCTCTCTGCATTCCCCAGTCATCTTTTTGCTCACGCGCGTGTGCAGGTGCACACACACAGACACTCACACATACACACACACACTCACACATACACACACATCATGCCATAGGTTGTGTGTGGATTATTGCTTTGGGTTCATTGCTAAAGTGGATCAGAGTATGCCATCTTAAAAATATGCTACTTTGGTATAAAGATTATTTTGAGCTGAAGATATTTGAGATTCGACAAATGCAGGGGTAGGGGGAATCTTCTTGGAGCTTCCCATATCTTAATACAAGCAGCAATTTCTGGGAAATAAGGCTACCATAAATTCCTCTTCAGGGTGGATCTACTCCCATGAGGGAGAATATGAATTAAACCATCTCCAAGGGAGTTTTGTGGCTCTCTAGGAGCAGGAAAGACCATTCATACTCCTATAGACAAACATCACAAACTCTCTTATCTCCTGTTTTTTTTTACCTAAAAACCCATTTACCTTTCAAAAAAGTAATTTTTTTCCCCTCTCCCCTTCGCCTATTAAGGAAGTATATAAGCCCCAAATTCTAACTACCCCTTTGAGTTCCTCATCATGGAGAATTCCCATGTGTGTGAGTGTTACACACATAAATAAACTCTGGGTGTTTCCTCCTGTTAATTTGTCTATTGTCAGTTTAATTTGCAGGGCCCAGGGACTAAACAAGAGGGTAGAGGAAGAGTTTTTTTCCTCCCCTACAGTGCCCACCTTTAGTCCCAAGAGCTGTGGCTGGGGGAGGGAGGGCAGGATCCTGGGGCCGACTTGGAGTGTCTCCTCAACAGTATATGGGTAATGGCAGTTTCACTTACCAGAACCATAATTCATGTCAGGGACCTGCCACTGGTCCCAAGAAGGTTCCCTAGTTCCCCCAAGTGGGGCAGTTGCTCCCTCCTCCATTCCCCTGTTTTATCTTATACCTACGTCTACTGTTACACTTTCCCCACAGATTGTTTTGTTCCTGTTGTTTACATGTCTGTCTGCCTCCCAAGAAGGCTATGTTTGTTTCTTCAGGACAGAGACTGTCTTACTGCTGTTTTCCTAGAACCTACCATAGTAATTGTGCAGTGCCTAGAGTGAGCACTCAGTAATAATGCTGAATGAATGAGTGAGTGAAATGACAGGCTACCACCAGAGTAGTTTTCAAAAATGAATGAAGTAGGGACTTCCCTGGCAGTCCAGCAAATAAGACCCCGTGCTTCCATTGCAGGGGGTGTGGGTTCAATCCCTGGTCGGGGAACTAAGATCCCTCATGCCCCAGGGTGCGGTCAAAAATTTTTTTAAAAAAAATGAATGAAATAAACAACAAGAGGGTTTCTACTGCTACAGGGAAAAGTTAAAGGTACCATCCCCTTGGACATTGTGTTATCTTCTCTCCACCACTTGGGCATACCTGGGATTAATTGGCATGGTGATACTTACAGCATGATGCCATTAGTAGTAACACTACCCCTATTAAATGGAAAATCTTGGGTGGGAAGGAAGAGGAGATTGGCCAGCTTTTGGCTAATGAGTAAAGTATCTTGCAGAGTACCTGGCATATAGTAGGCAGTTAAATGTACCTTTCTATCCCTTCCTTCTCTTTGTCTTCCCAAGTCACCCCACATCTGTCCCATTCCAACATTTCCAGGTGCACGTCTTTGGCCTTTGTGACATATGCAGCATGGACAGGCGTGTGTGATGGTGAATATGCCCAGCAAATACCAACTTGGCACTTTAAGCATGGAAATGATGTAGGAAAGAAACAGTGGGCTCTTACCGTGCTCCTCGGGGTGTAGCTTTGAAGTAATAATACAGGGGGCAAATAGCACTAAGTAAGCTGAACAGCTTAAAGAGCAATAAACTTTTCAAACTAATTCTGTAACAGATCTGATTCTTCAATTTTTCATTTTTGGCTCAATTCCAGCTGTGAATAGGGATCCCATCTTTTTCTGAAGTGGTTTTCTTTGTGGAGGAAAAAACGTAAGATGACTACTTGGCCTAGTTTTCAGGTACCACATGTTGTTTGGTTTTTGTTTTTTATTTTGTTCTTTTTTTAGAGCCTAAAAAGCTCCATTATACTGGAGTCTAACTACATATTTATTTTCTTTATCACTTCTATTCTGCCTGCAGTTAGTTACCATAATAAATGTTGTTCTCCAAGCTGTGCATATATTAGCCATAAGTGCTAGGAAACAAAGAAAGATGTGTTGTCCTGAGAAGATTGCTGTTGTTACACAAAGCAGCAGGTGTCTTGAATTAGACCTTGTGGGCTGATTAAAACACTGTGATTCTCCTTCTGAAGTTGCCTTTCATTTGTTACACTTCAGTCCCTACTTCTGATTAGGCCAAGTATGTCCTTGGGAGTTCTATACTTAGAAGGAAAAATGTGTAACAGGAAAAATATCTACTTCTCTATAATTGAGGATAATAATGTTCAGCAGGGTATCCTGGCGAAGAGCAGAATATCCTTCTGTCTGTTCTTTCCAGATTGTATTCTGGCCAATATAGTCTCCCATGACCCACAAGAGAACACTTCCCACTAGCTTTTTTTAAAAATGGTGATTGGAAGTTTCTCACAGGGTAGAGAGACACAATAATCATATATTAAACATAAATGTGTTGAGCCAGGCCTCCTATGAGCCAGGTACTGTACCCAGGATTGGAAAGATCATTGACTGCCAGTCACTCTGACAGAACACATTTTCAACTTATGCAAGACAGAAGCAAACAGCTGTGCATAACTGAAAACCTGAGTGCAGGGCATGGGGCTGGAAATAAGAATAAAAGACAAAGTTCCCTAGATTGTTTGGCACCTAGAAAACAGCTATGGGAGTATTATAGGTAGTTGTGGGAAAGGTTGTGAACAACATGAAGGCAGGAACTCTGTGTGTTTCATCTTTGTATACCTAGAACCCTAACTAAGGAAACAAGTCATTAAGAAAATATGTCAAAGATTAGGACAGTGTCTTGATTCTAAGAACTTGTTCTTGGAATCATTTTGGAAAAAGGAATGAAAGGATAATTCATACATACTGATCTTATTTATCGTGAAACCATACTAAGCTTTAAAGTCCCATGCTCACACAGTGGATTAGAAGTTGAAGCTGAATAAAGTTTTTTCAGCAGTGTTTTTTGTCCATCTGAGAAAGTGATTTGAAAGACTCTCTTGTAAAACTGCCTCCTGTTTTTGCACTGAAGAATGGAAAGCATTTACTATTTATTCCTCACAAGGCACTCAATCAACATCAAGGCCCATTCTCTGCCCCAAGGAAATACACGCTTGCAGAGAGATCGTGGTTTATCCTCAGGCAGGAGGTATGGATACCCCTCCCTGACAGACAGGGGCTGAACAGGCCCGCTTAAGCACAGCTGCAGTATGTTGCCTCTGAAGCTCCTGCAAAATCGGAATATGCCAGGACAAGCATATGCCTTATTTCTCAGAAACTTTATTTTGGCTCCTTCCCAACTTAAAAAAATATTATTACCTAAGCACTCTAAGAGCCTACCTTTTACTAAAGGAATGGAAGCGAGATTCTAACATCTATTATTCCCTGAGTCTCCTCCAAAACATGTTTTTTGTTTGTTTGTTTGTTTTCAAAAGTATGTTTTATGATTGGAGGCCACAGCAATTCATCCTACCATAATGTAGTGTTCATTTATACAATAGGTTACACATTTTGGAAAACAGTTCTAGTATTTTCATAGTTTCTAATGGTCTTCCAAATTGTTGGGAGGATGCCTGCTTGATCCTAGTGATTTATCTATATGTATTTTGTCACTTAGTCCTGAACCTTCTTATGAATTTTACTATTATGTATCCTAATAGTCTCTCTCTACCCCTTATAAGATAGGTTCAATTCAATTAGATTTTACAAACCTTCACTGAGATTTACTGTGTGTCCAACATTGGGATTCAAAGAAGGAAAAGATATATTCCTCTTCCTTAGTGTGATGTTTGTTGAGTGGAAGAGAGAGGAATGTATGTCAGAACCTCCAGGGTAGCGGGAGGGAAGGGAAAATGTGTATAACTTGAAAAAAGTATATTCACTATGACAATATCATTTTTTATTTGGAAAACAAAAATATATTATTTCATAAGATGAACAACAGAAAGTAAAGCTTGAACAATAATTTGGGACTGGTAGTAATATGCAGAAGGTGCAAAGAGTCTCAGAATTAAGGATGGCTTTGAGGGTTAAAGTCCTGATGTTTATCAGAAGAGAACACAGATTTTTAAAAAGCTGAGAAATGCTGCTCAGGCTGGTTACAGATCCTAAAGCGTACAGAAAATGTAGAATTATTGCACTGTAAGTTTGAAAATAGTGGTACTTAAATACAAAGAGTAACAGGAGCATCATAGGACACAGGGACTAAGGACAGGTAGGGGGAGTTTGGAGGATATCCCAGAAGTAGGGACATTTTAGCTGACTTTTGAAGAATAGGCAGAAATTCAACAAGTGGAGAAGGGAAGATGACCTACAGGCAGAGGAAACACCATGTCCAAAGGCTCAGAGACATGAAGGAGGAGGCATACTCAAAAGGTGTAAGTAGCACAGGATGGACTGGGTAGACTTGAAGGAAGTAGGGTAGAAAGATTGTGAAGGCATTAAACGGCATACTAGGAGTTCACTTTTTATCCTGAAGACCAATGGCTCTCAATCTTAGCTCCTCATCAGAACCATTTGTACAGTTTTTTAAAAAAATCTTATTGAGGTATAATTGCATACAATAAATTGCACTTAGAGTATATAATTTGATAGGTTTTGACATATGTATACATCCATGAAATCATCACCATAGTCAAGATAATGAATGTCTCTATCACCCCCCAAGTTTCTTTATGCCCCTTTGTAATTCCTCCCCTTCACGCCTACTTACTCCCTCCATCTCTAGGCAACCACTCATCTGCCTCTGTCACTATAGACTAGTTTGTGTTCATTAGAATTTTATATAAATGGAATCATAAAAGGGTACAAAGCACATACCCATTTTTTGTCTGGCTTCTTTTACTCAACATAATTAGTTTGAGATTCATTCATAATGTAGTGTGTGTCAGTAGGTTAGTTCTTTTATTACTGAGTGATACTCCATTTTATGGAAGTATCATAATTTGTCTATTCATTTACCCGTTGATGGACATTTGGGTTATTTCTGGTTTTGGCTTTTACTAATAAAACTGCTGTGAACATTCAACTACAAGTCTTTGTATGGCTATACGCCTTCGATATGGTAAATGTATGTTTAACACTTTAAGAAATTGCCAAACTGTCTTCCAAAATGGCTGTAATATTTTACATTCCCAAAAGCAGTGTATAAGAGTTCCAGTTACTCCACATCCTCACCAATACCTGGTATTGTCAGTTTTTAAATTTTAGACATTCTAATATGGTTTTAATTTGCACTGTTTTGGGTTTTTTTAACATCTTTATTGGAGTATAATTGCTTTACAGTGGTGTGTTAGTTTCTGCTTTATAACAAAGTGAATCAGTTATACATATACATATGTTCACATATCTCTTCCCTCTTGCGTCTCCCTCCCTCCCACCCTCCCTATCCCACCCCTCTAGGTGGTCACAAAGCACCGAGCTGATCTCGCTGTGCTATGCGGCTGCTTCCCACTAGCTATCTATTTTACATTTGGTAGTGTATATATGTCCATGACACTCTCTCACCCTGTCACATCTCACCCCTCCCCCTCCCCATATCCTCAAGTCCATTCTCTAGTAGGTCTGTGTCTTTATTCCCGTCTTGCCACTAGGTTCTTCATGACCTTTTTTTTTTTCCTTAGATTGCATATATATGTGTTAGCATACTGTATTTGCTTTTCTCTTTCTGACTTACTTCACTCTGTATGACAGACTCTAACTCCATCCACCTCATTACAAATACCTCCATTTCGTTTCTTTTTATGGCTGAGTAATATTCCATTGTATATATGTGCCACATCTTCTTTATCCATTCATCCGGTGATGGACACTTAGGTTGCTTGCATGTCCTGGCTATTGTAAATAGAGCTGCAATGAACATTTTGGTACATGACTCTTTTTGAATTATGGTTTTCTCAGGGTATATGCCCAGTAGTGGGATTGCTGGGTCATATGGTAGTTCTATTTTTAGTTTTTTAAGGAACCTGCATACTGTTCTCCATAGTGGCTGTATCAATTTACATTCCCACCAACAGTGCAAGAGGGTCCCCTTTTCTCCACACCCTCTCCAACATTTATTGTTTGTAGATTTTTTGATGATGGCCATTCTGACTGGTGTGAGCTGATACCTCATTGTAGTTTTGATTTGCATTTCTCTAATGATTAGTGAGGTTGAGCATTCTTTCATGTGTTTCTTGGCAATCTGTATATCTTCTTTGGAGAAATGTCTATTTAGGTCTTCTGCCCATTTTTGGATTGGGTTGCTTGTTTTTTTGATATTGAACTGCATGAGCTGCTTGTATATTTTGGAGATTAATCCTTTGTCAGTTGCTTCATTTGCAAATATTTTCTCCCATTCTGAGGGTTGTTTTTTCGTCTTGTTTATGGTTTCCTTTGCTGTGCAAAAGCTTTTGAGTTTCATTAGGTCCCATTTGTTTATTTTTGTTTTTATTTCCATTTCTCTAGGAGGTGGGTCAAAAAGGACCTTGCTGTGATTTATGTCATAGAGTGTTCTGCCTATGTTTTCCTCTAAGAGTTTGATAGTGTCTGGCCTTACATTTAGGTCTTTAATCCATTTTGAGTTTATTTTTGTGTCTGGTGTTAGGGAGTGTTCTAATTTCATTCTTTTACATGTAGTTGTCCAGTTTTCCCAGCACCACTTATTGAAGAGGCTGTCTTTTCTCCACTGTATATTCCTGCCTCCTTTATCAAAAATAAGGTGACCATAGGTGCATGGGGTTATCGCTGGGCTTTCTATCCTGTTCCATTGATCTATATTTCTGTTTTTGTGCCAGTACCATACTGTCTTCATTACTGTAGCTTTGTAGTATAGTCTTAAGTCCGGGAGCCTGATTCCTCCAGCTCTGTTTTTGTTTCTCAAAATTGCTTTGGCTTTTCGGGGTCTTTTGTGCTTCCATACAAATTGTGAAATTTTTTGTTCTAGTTCTGTGAAGAATGCCAGTGGTAGTTTGATAGGGATTGCATTGAATCTGTAGATTGCTTTGGGTAGTCATTTTTACAATGTTGATTCTTCCAATCCAAGAGCATGGTATATCTCTTCATCTGTTTGTATCATCTTTAATTTCTTTCATCAGTGTCTTACAGTTTTCTGCATACAGGTCTTTTGTCTCCTTAGGTAGGTTTATTCCTAGGTATTTTATTCTTTTTGTTGCAGTGGTAAATGGGAGTGTTTCCTTAATTTCTCTTTCAGATTTTTCATCATTAGTGTATAGGAATGCAAGAGATTTCTGTGCATTAACTTTGTATCCTGCTACTTTACCAAATTCATTGATTAGCTCTAGGAGTTTTCTGGTAGAGTCTTTAGGATTCTTTATGTATAGTATCATGTTATCTGCAAACAGTGACAGCTTTACTTCTTTTTTTCTGATTCGGATTCCTTTTATTTCTTTTTCTTCTCTGATTGCTGTGGCTAAAACTTCCAAAACTATGTTGAATAATAGTGGTGAGGGTGGGCAACCTTGTCTTCTTCCTTATCTTAGTGGAAATGGTTTCAGTTTTTCACCACTGAGAACGATGTTGGCTATGGGTTTGTCATATGTGGCCTTTATTATGTTGAGGTAAGTTCCCTCTATGCCTACTTTCTGGAGGGTTTTTATCATAAATGGGTGTTGAATTTTGTCGAAAGCTTTTTCTGTATCTATTGAGATGATCATATGGTTTTTCTCCTTCAATTTGTTAATATAGTGTATCACATTGATTGATTTGTGTATATTGAAGAATCCTTGCATTCCTGGGATAAACCCCACTTGATCATGGTATATGATCCTTTTAATGTGCTGTTGGATTCTGCTTGCTAGTATCTTGTTGAGGATTTTTGCATCTATGTTCATCAGTGATATTGGCCTGTAGTTTTCTTTCTTTGTGACATCTGTGTCTGGTTTTGGTATCAGGGTGATGGTGGCCTCGTAGAATGAGTTTGGGAGTGTTCCTCCCTCTGCTATATTTTGGAAGAGTTAGAGAAGGATAGGTGTTAGCTCTTCTCTAAATGTTTGAAAGAATTCGCCTGTGAAGCCATCTGGTCCTGGGCTTTTGTTTGTTGGAAGATTTTTAGTCATAGTCTCAATTTCAGTGCTTGTGATTGGTCTGTTCATATTTTCTATTTCTTCCTTGTTCAGTCTCAGAAGATTGTGCTTTTCTAAGAATTTGTCCATTTCTTCCAGGTTTCCATTTTATTGGCATATAGTTGCTTGTAGTAATCTCTCATGATCCTTTCTATTTCTGCAGTGTCAGTTGTTACTTCTCCTTTTTCATTTCTAATTCTATTGATTTGAGTCTTCTCCCTTTTTTTCTTGATGAGTCTGGCTAATGTTTTATCAATTTTGTTTATCTTCTCAAAGAACCAGCTTTTAGTTTTATTGACTTTGCTATTGTTTCCTTCATTTCTTTTTCATTTATTTCTGATCTGATCTTTATGATTTCTTTCCTTCTGCTAACTTTGGGGGTTTTTTGTTCTTCTTTCTCTGATTGCTTTAGGTGTAAGGTTAGGTTGTTTATTTGAGATGTTCCTTGTTTCTTGAGGTAGGACTGTATTGCTATAAACTTCCCTGTTAGAACTGCTTTTGCTGCATCCCATAGGTTTTGGGTCATCGTGTTTTCATTGTCATTTGTTTCTAGGTATGTTTTTATTTCCTTTTTGATTTCTTCAGTGATCTCTTGGTTATTAAGTAGTGTATTGTTTAGCCTCCATGTGTTTGTATTTTTTACAGATTTTTTCCTGTAATTGATATCTAGTCTCATAGCGTTGTGGTTGAAAAAGATACTTGATACGACTTCAGTTTTCTTAAATTTACCAAGGCTTGATTTGTGACCCGAGATATGGTCTATCCTGGAGAATGTTCCATGAGCACTTGAGAAGAAAGTGTATTCTGTTGTTTTTGGATGGAATGTCCTCTAAATATCAATTAAGTCCATCTTGTTTTTTTTTTTTAATTTTTTTAATTTTAATTAATTTATTTATTTTTGGCTGCATTGGGTCCTCGTTTCTGTGCGAGGGCTTTCTGTAGTTGTGGCAAGCGGGGGCCACTCTTCATCGCGGTGCGCGGGCCTCTCACTGTTGCAGCCTCTCTTGTTGTGGAGCACGGGCTCCAGACGCACAGGCTTAGCAGCTGTGGCTCACGGGCTTAGCTGCTCCTCGGCATGTGGGATCCTCCCAGACTAGGGCTCGAACCCGTGTCCCCCGCATTGGCAGGCAGACTCCCAACCACTGCGCCACCAGGGAAGCCCCATCTTGTTTAATATATCATTTAAAGCTTGTGTTTCCTTACTTATTTTCATTTTGGATGATCTGTCCATTGGTGAAAGTGGGATGTTAAAGTCCCCTGCTATGATTGTGTTACTGTCGATATCCCCTTTTATGGCTGTTAGCATTTGCCTTATGTATTGAGGTGCTCCTATGTTGGGTGCATAAATATTTACGATCGTTATATCTTTTTCTTGGATTGATCCCTTGATCATTATGTAGTGTCCTTCTTTGTCTCTTGTAATAGTCCTTATTTTAAAGTCTATTTTGTATGATATGAGAATTGCTATTCCAGCTTTCTTTTGATTTCCATTTGCATGGAATATCTTTTTCCATCCCCTCACTTTCAGTCTGTATGTGTCCCTAAGTCTGAAGTGGGTCTCTTGTAGACAGCATATATACGGGTCTTGTTTTTGTATCCATTCAGCCAGTCTATGTCTTTTGGTTGGAGCATTTAATCCATTTACATTTAAGGTAATTACCGATATGTATGTTCCTATTACCATTTTCTTAATTGTTTTGAGTTTGTTATTATAGGTCCTTTCCTTCTCTTGTGTTTCCTGCCTAGAGAAGTTCCTTTGGCATTTGTTGTAAAGCTCGTTTTGGTGGTGCTGAATTCTCTTAGCTTTTTCTTGTCTGTAAAGATTTTAATTTCTCCATCGAATCTGAATGAGATCCTTGCTGGGTAGAGTAATCTTTGTTGTAGGTTTTTCCCTTTCATCACTTTAAATATGTCCTGCCCTCCCTTCTGGCTTGCAGAGTTTCTGCTGAAAGAACAGCTGTTAACCTTATGGGGATTCCCTTGTATGTTATTTGTTGTTTTTCCCTTGCTGCTTTTAATATTTTTTCTTTGTATTTAATTTTTGATAGTTTGATTAATATGTGTCTTGCATGTTTCTCCTTGGATTTATCCTGTATGGGACTCGCTGTGCTTCCTGGACTTGATTGACTATTTCCTTTCCCATATTAGGGAAGTTTTCAACTATAATCTCTTCAAATATTTTCTCAGTCCCTTTCTTTTTCTCTTCTCCTTCTGGGACCCCTATAATTCGAATGTTGGTGTGTTTAATGTTGTCCCAGAGGTCTCTGAGACTGTCCTCAATTCTTTTCATTCTTTTTTCTTTATTCTGCTCTTCAGTAGTTATTTCCACTATTTTATCTTCCAGGTCACTTATCCGTTCTTCTGCCTCAGTTATTCTGCTATTGATTCCTTCTAGAGAATTTTTAATTTCATTTATTGTGCTGTTCATCATTGTTTGTTTGCTCTTTAGTTCTTCTAGGTCCTTGTTAAACGTTTCTTGTATTTTCTCCATGCTATTTTCAAGATTTGGATCATCTTTATTATCATTACTCTGAATTCTTTTTCAGGTAGACTGCCTATTTCCTCTTCATTTGTTAGGTCTGGTGGGTTTTTGCCTTGCTCCTTCATCTGCTGTGTGTTTCTCTGTCTTCTCATTTTGCTTAACTTACTGTGTTTGGGGTCTCCTTTTCACAACCTGCAGGTTAGTAGTTCCCGTTGTTTTTGGTGTCTGCCCCCAGTGGCTAAGGTTGTTTCAGTGGGTTTTGTAGGCTTCCTGGTGGAGGGGACTAGTGCCTATGTTCTGGTGGATGAGGCTGGATCTTGTCTTTCTTGTGGGCAGGACCACATCCGGTGGTGTGTTTTGGGGTGTCTGTGACCTTATTATGATTTTAGGTAGCCTCTCTGCTAATGTGTGGGGTTGTGTGCCTGTCTTGCTAGTTGTTTGGCATAGGGTGTCCAGCAGTGTAGCTTGCTGGTCGTTGAGTGGAGCTGGGTCTTAGTGTTGAGATGCAGATCTCGGGGAGAGCTTTCACCATTTGATATTACGTGGAGCCGGGAGGTCTCTGGTGGACCAATGTACTGAACTTGGCTCTCCCACCTCAGAGGCGCAGGCCTGACACCTGGCCAGAGCACCAAGACCCTGTCAGCCACATGGCTCAGAAGAAAAGGGAGAAAAAAAGAAAGAAAGAAAAAATAAATAAATAAAATAAGGTTATTAAAATAAAAAATAATTATTAAAAATAAAAAGTAATAAAAAAAAGAAAAAAGAAAGAAAGAAAGAAGAGAGCAACAAAACTGAAAAACAAATCCACCAATGATAACAAGCGCTAAAAACTATACAAAAAAAAAAAAAAGGACAGACAGACCCCTAGGACAAATGGTAAAAGCAAAGCTATACAGACAAAATCACACAAAGAAGCATGCACATACACACTCACAAAAAGAGAAAAAGGAAAAAAATGTATATATCATTGCTCCCAAAGCCCACCTCCTCAATTTGGGATGGTTCGTTGTCTATTCAGGTATTCCACAGATGCAGGGTACATCAAGTTGATTGTGGGGATTTAATCTGCTGCTCCTGAGGCTGCTGGGAGAAATTTCCCTTTCTCTTCTTTGTTCGCACAGCTCCTGGGCTTCAGCTTTGGATTTGGCCCCTCCTCTGCGTGTAGGTCGCCTGAGGGCGTCTGTTCCCCTCCCAGACAAGATGGGGTTAAAGGAGCAGCTGATTCAGGGGCTCTGGCACATTCAGGCAGTGGGGAGGGAGGGGTACAGATGCGAGGCGAGCCTGTGGCGGCAGAGGCCTGCATGACGTTGCAACAGCCTGAGGCACGCTGTGTGTTCTCCTGGGGAAGTTGTCCCTGGATCACGGGACCCTGGCAATGGCGGGCTGCACAGGCTCCTGGGAGGGGAGGTGTGGATAGTGACCTGTGCTTGCACAAAGGCTTCTTGGTGGCGGCAGCAGCAGCCTTAGCATTTCATTCCCGTCTCTGGTGTCCGAGCTGATAGCTGCGGCTCGCGCCCGTCTCTGGAGCTCGTTTAGGCGGCGCTCTGAATCCCCTCCCCTCCCGCACCAGGAAACAATGCTCTCTTGCCTCTTCGGCAGCTCCAGACTTTTTCCCAGACTCCTTCCGGCTAGCTGTGGTGCACCAGCCCCCTTCAGGCTGTATTCACGTAGCCACCCCCAGTCCTCTCCCTGGGATCCGACCTCTGAAGCCTGAGCCTCAGCTCCCAGCCCCCGCCCGTCCTGGCAGGTGAGCAGACAAGCCTCTTGGGCTGGTGAGTGCTGGTCGGCACCATTCCTCTGTGCGGGAATCTCTCCGCTTTGCCCTCCACACCCCTGTTGCTGCGCTCTCCTCCGTGGCTCTGAAGCTTCCCCCCTCCCCATCCCCCACCCCGTCTCCGCCAGTGAAGGGGCTTCCTAGTGTGTGGAAACTTCCTCCTTCACAGCTCCTTCCCTGAGGTGCAGGTCCCGTCCCTATTCTTTTGTCTCTGTTTTTTCTTTTTTCTTTTGCCATATCCAGGTATGTGGGGAGTTTCTTGCCTTTTGGGAGGTCTGAGGTCATCTGCCAGTGTTCAGTAGGTGTTCTGTAGCAGTTGTCCACCTGTAGATGTATTTCTGATGTATTCGTGGGGAGGAAGGTGATTTCCATGTCTTACTCTTCCGCCATCTTGAAGGTCTCCTAAACTATGTTCACATTTTAAAAAAATTTTATTGGAGTATAGTTGATTCACAATGTTGTGTTAGTTTCTGCTGTACAGCAAAGTGAATCAGTTATACACATACATATATTCACTCTTTTTTAGATTTTTTTCCCATATAGTTCATTAAAGGGTATTGAGTAGAATTCCCTGTGCTATACAGTAGGTCCTTATTAGTTATTTATTTTATATATAGTAGTGTGTATATGTCAACCCCAATCTCCCAATTTATCGCTCAACAATGCTCACATTTTAATCAAAGTTTCTAACACTAAAACAAAATGATATGATTTTTAAAGTTTTTTCTGTTCATAATAATGTTGAGTTGAATTGTATAATAATATTATGATCACTCTTTTGGCACAGTTTGATTTATCTCAAAAATATTTTTGCATCAGTCCTGGAATTTCTCTAAGCCTTCTTAGTCATCATTCATTTGCCTGTACATGTGAAAAGATCTCTCTTCTTCAATATCTTGTACAAATACCTTTATGAATTATTTTATTGAAGTATAATATATACACAGAAATGTACAAAATTCTTTTTTTTTAAATAAATTTATTTATTTATTTATTTATTTTTGGCTGCCTTGGGTCTTCGTTGCTGCGCGTGGGCTTTCTCTAGTTGCAGTGAGCAGGGGCTGCTCTTTGTTGCGGCACATGAGTTTGTCATTCCAGTGGCTTCTCTTGTTGCGGAGCACCGGCTCTAGGTGTGCGGGCTTCAGTAGGTGTTGCACACAGGCTCAGTAGTTGTGGCTCACGGGCTGTAGAGCGCAGGCTCAGTAGTTGTGGCACACAGGCTTAGTTGCTCCACAGCATGTGGGATCATCCCGGACCAGGGCTCGAACCCGTGTCCCCTGCATTGGCAGGCGGATTCTTAACCACTATGCCACCAGGAAAGTCCGAAAAGTACAGAATTCTTAAGTACTCAAAATTCTTGATGAATATTTACTCAATGAATGTATCCATGTCATCTCCACTTAAATCAAGAAATAAAGCACTACTAGCACCTAAGAAATCCCCACCTTGTACCCTTCCTAGTTTCTCTTCCTGCTTTCTAAATGGAGTTACTCCTCTGGCTTTTAACCCAATAAATTAGTTTTGCCTTTTCTGAGTGTCATATAAATGTTACCATACAACATATACTTCTTGCTTCTGGCTTCTTTCATTTAACATAATGCATGTTGTTGCATCTGTCATTGGTTTGTGTCTTTTTGTTGCCACATAGTATTCCATTGTATGAATATATCTCAATTTATTTTTCCATTTTACTGTTGATGGGCATTTGGATTGTTTCTAGTTTCTGAATATTGCAAATAATGCTGCTGTAAACATTGTAAATGTCTTTTGGTGCACACATGTACACATTTTATTGGATACATGTGCAGTGGTGAAATTATATAAAGAAATGCAATGCTAATGGTTTCTCTGAAGATTCTTTTGGATTTTATATATATGCATCATATTATGTTTGAATAATATGATAGTCTTATCATTTTTTCTTTATTCTAATATTTATGCCTATTTTATGTTTTTTCTTGGCTTGCTGCTCTGGCTTCAGAAAAATAATGAATAACAGAGGTGACAGTGGGCATACTTGCCACATTCTCAATCTCGGGGGAAAAGCTTTCCATATCTCAAATTAAGTATGATGTTTGCAGTAGGTATTTTGTAACTATCCTTTATCAAGTTAATGAAGTTCCCTTGTATACCTAATTTGTTAAGAGGTTGTTGTTTTATCTTTATATCACGAGTAATTGTTGGATTTTTTTTTTTTTTAACATCTTTATTGAAGTATAATTGCCTTACAATGGTGTGTTAGCTTCTGCTTTATAACAAAGTGAATCAGTTATACATATACAATATGTTCCCATTTCTCTTCCCTCTTGCATCTCCCTCCCTCCCACCCTCCCCATCCCATCCCTCTAGGTGGTCACAAAGCACCGAGCTGATCTCCCTGTGCTATGTGGCTGCTTCCCACTAGTTATCTATTTTACATTTGGTAGTGTATATATGTCCATGACACTCTCTTACCCTGTCACATCTCACCCCACCCCCTCCCCATATCCTCAAGTCCATTCTCTAGTAGGTCTGTGTCTTTATTCCCGTCTTGCCACTAGGTTCTTCATGGCCTTTTTTTTTTTTTTTTTTCCCCTTAGATTCCGTATATATGTGTTAGCATACTGTATTTGTTTTTCTCTTTCTGACTTACTTCACTCTGTATGACAGACTCTAACTCCATCCACCTCATTACAAATACCTCCATTTCATTTCTTTTTATGGCTGAGTAATATTCCATTGTATATATGTGCCACATCTTCTTTATCCATTCATCTGTCGATGGACATTTAGATTGCTTCCATGTCCTGGCTATTGTAAATAGAGCTGCAATGAACATTTTGGTACATGACTCTTTTTGACCTATGGTTTTCTCAGGGTATATGCCCAGTAGTTGGATATTTTAAATTGTTGATGCTTTTTCTGCATAAATTGAATTGACCATATAATGGATATCCTTTATTCCATTAATGTCATGAATTACATTGATTGATTTTTTTGTTGTTGTTCATTGATTGACTTTTAAATATCAATATTAAACCAACATTGCATTCTTTTTTTTTTTTTTTTTTTGGCTGCGTTGGGTCTTCTTTGCTGTGCACGGGCTTTCTCTAGTTGCGTGGGCTTCAGTAGTTGTGACACGCAGGCTTCAGTATTTGTGGCATGCAGGCTCAGTAGTTGTGGCACGTGGGCTTAGTTGCTCCGTGACATATGGGATCCTCCCAGACCAGGGATCAAACCCATGTCCCCTGCATTGGCAGGCAGATTCTTAACGACTGTGCCACTAGGGAAGTCCAACATTGCATTCTTGGAATAAGCTCAACTTGGTTGTGATGTATTATCCTATTGGTTGTGATGTATTATCCTATTATGAATCACTGGATTAAATTTGCTAATACTTTGTTTAGGAATTTTGCATCTGTCATGAAAGAGAACCTGTGATGTTCCTTTCTTGTATCGTCCCCATGAGGTTTTAGCACCAAATTATGTTTGTCTCATTAAGTAAGTTGGCCATGCACTCTACAGCCCGCAAGCCACAGCTACTGAGCCCACATGCCACAACTATTGAAGCCCGCACAACCTAGAGCCCACATGCTGCAGCTACTGAGCCCACACACTGCAACTACTGAAGCCCGCGCACTCTAGGGCCCACATGCCACAACTACTGAGCCTGTGTGTTGCAACTACTGAAGCCCATGCGCCTAGAGCCTGTGCTTCACAACAAGAGAAGCCACCGCAATAAGACGCCTGCACACCACAACAAAGAGTAGCCCCCACTCGCCACAACTAGAGAAAGCCCACATGCAGCAATGAAGACCCAATTCAGCCAAAAAAATAAAATAAAAATTTAAAAAAAAATAAGTTGGCAAGTGTCCCTTTTTAGTCTATTCTCTTGAAGATTTAATTAAGATTGGTGTTATTTCTTCTTTAATTGTTTGGTAGAATTCACCAGCAAAGTCATCAGGTCTAGATGGGGTTTTGTATATGGCAGAGGGAGGTTTTAAATTAGAGCTTAAATATTTAAATAAATATAGAAGTCTTCATACTTTCTACTTCTTTTTGCATCGATTTTAGTAAGCTATGTTTTGTAGGAATTTGCCAATTCATTAAAATTTCAAACGAATTAATGTAACAGTGTTTGTAATATCTTATTGTCTTTTTCATGTCTGTAGGGCATATAGTGATATCTCTTTTTCATTTCTTATCATAGAGATTCATGCCTTCTTTTTTACTTTTTTCTTGACCAACCTCATCAGTGGTAAATCAATTTTATTAGTCCAGTGATACTCAGGATCCTTTACACTCTTAAAAATTATTGAGGACCTTAAGGAAGTTTTGCATTATCTGTATGTATCAATATTTGTCATATTAGAAATTTAAATTGTGACAATTTAAAGATATTTATTTATTAATTCATTAAAAACCCATTACATTTTAACAAGTAACATCATTTTATAAAAAGATCTGTTTAAATGAAAATAGCAATATTTTTTAAAACAAAAATTGATTGACAAGAATGACATTGTTTCAGATTTCAAATTTCTTTTAATATCAGATTTAATAGAAGACAGCTGGATTCTCTTATCTACTTTTACTTTCAATCTCTTGCAATACTATGTGTCATGTAACCACTGGAAAACTTTACTATATACTTGTGAGATAATGAGGATGAAAATGGAAAATAATATATGATGAGGAGGAGGAGGAGTGGGAGAGTGAGGAGGTAAATAATTTTGACCTTTTTGACCTGTGGACCCCTTGGACTCAGGGACATCCAATAGTCCTGAGACTACATTTCTAGAACCTCTGTATTAGTCTTCATAAAGAACCAACTTTAGTTTTGATTCTCACCGTTATAACTTTGTTTCCTGTTCCATTATAACTTAAGTTCTGCTTTCTATTGTTTCCTTCCTTCTATGAGGTTGAACAAAGTGAAATTGCTGTTTGTAAAGGTAAAAAATTGTTGAATACAGATAATTTCATATGACTCACTCTAACACTTCCTTTAGGTTTAAGTTGGTATTATTTTCCTAACTTCTTAAAATGATTTTCAGACTTTCTTCTTTTCTAATATATACATTTATGGCTACAAATATGACTCTGAGCACAACTTAAGTTGCACCTTAGTTTTAATATGTTGTGTTTTCATAATATGAAACAAAATATTCCTTTTAGTTCAAAATAGTTTCCAACATTTAATGTGGTTTCTTCTTAGATCCATAGGTTATTTCGAAGTGTATTACTTAATTTCCAAATACTTAGCAATTTTCTAATTATTTTTTATTATTGATTTCCTAGCTTAATTCCACTGTAATCAGAGAACATGCTCTACATAGTGTCAATCATTTGCATGTTTTTAGACTCTGTGGCCCAAAATATGATCAGTTATTGTCACCATTCCATGTGCACTAAAAAAAAACTAATTATATTTTTGAATCTGTCAAATATTTTAGCGGATACTTTATCTCCATATAAATTTTACAGCACAATATCATTGCCCTGCTCTTGCAGTCAACAGGGTAGATTCATTCCTCAGAAGTTTCATCATTCTGAGCTTTCTTTTCTCAGTAAGATTGCTCTATTATTACCGTTTCTACTGTCTCTCCCATATAATGCTATATGCCCCTGTGTATTCTAATCCCTTACACAGAACTAGTTACCCGTAAGTAACATATTTTACTTTTTCCCCACCAACTTTGAGATATGACTTATAACAAAGACTACACTAATAGCCATTTCATGAAAAATTCATGAAAATTATTAAAGAAATATTTCATAGAATCAGAAACTCACAGTGGTTAGCAAAACCATTCTTCTAAGAACTCTTCTGATGCTGAAAAACCTCTGCAGCTTTTCTGTTAGTAAGTAGTAGGGGCATGGCAAATGCTGTCCCACCAAACAGTTATCCAGCCTATAGGACTGCCAGCAGTCTCCTTTCCCAGAAAGACCATTGTTTCTGAGGACATCACTGACTGTTAGAAAGCACCTTTTTGGGCTGCAATGATATCTGACTTTCTAAAGTTTCTGTCTGTTGGATTAGAAACAATCTAATTCCTCACCTACATGGTAGCCCTTCAAGTCCATGTATCCTTGAAAGTTTTTCTGTAAAGCTCAGCATCACTAGTTCCTTCTGTCATTCCTTGTGTTATTCAACGTGGCTTATTCCCCTTTGGGAGCATTAAACGGGCAGAACCCCACTAAGAGAGATGCCAGGGCTCACTGTTTACCAACCTGGCTGCACATTAAAATCACCTGAGCAATTTCTCAGAAAATAATGATACCCATATCCCATGCCCAGAGATTTTGATTCAGTTGGTCTGGAGTAGCCAGGCATCAGTACTTTTTAAACACCCAAGTGATTGAAGACTTGATATTTTAAAGATGTCATTTCTCTCTAAATTGATCTATACATTCAAATGCAACCTCAATCAAAATCTTAGTAGACATTTCTTTTTTAGAAATAGACAAGTTGATTCCAAAATTCGTATGGAAATGCAGAGAATCTAGAATGGCCAAAACAATTTTGAAAAAAAAAAAAGAATAAAGTTGGAGGACTTAAACTACATGTCTTAAAGATATTGGTGTCAAAATAGCCAAGTAGGGCTTCCCTGGTGGCGCAGTGGTTGAGAATCTGCCTGCCAATGCAGGGGACACGGGTTCGAGCCCTGGTCTGGGAGGATCCCACATGCCGCGGAGCGGCTGGGCCCGTGAGCCACAACTACTGAGCCTGCGCGTCTGGAGCCTGTGCTCCGCAACAAGAGAGGCTGCGACAGTGAAAGGCCCGTGCACCGCGATGAAGAGTGGCCCCCGCTTGCCGCAACTGGAGAGAGTCCTCGCACAGAAACGAAGACCCAACACAGCCAAAGATAAATAAATAAATAAAATTAAAAAAAAAAAAATAGCCAAGTAGTTCAATGGAATAGAATAGAGAATTCAGAAATAGGTCTACACATGTATGGTCCATAGATTTTCAACAAAGCAATTCAGTGAAGAAAGTACAGTGTTTTTTTTGGTTTTTTTAAACAAATTGTGTTGGAACAATGGGATATTTATATGCAAAAACAAATGAACTTCACATCTCTTATCATATAAAAACATTAACTCAAAATGGATCATGGACCAAAATACAAAACCTAAAACTGTGAAACTTTTATAAGTAAAAACAGAAAAAAATCTTGGTGACTTTGGGTTAGGCAAAGATTCCTTAGATGTCACAACCAAAAGGATTATCCATTTTAAAATTTTGGTAAATTATACTTCATCAAATTAAGAACTACTCTTCAAAAGACACTGTGAAGAGAATGAAAAGACAAGCCACAGACCGGGAGAAAATATTTGCAAATCACATATCAGATAAAGGCCTTGTATACAGAATACATAAAGAACTCTTAAAACTCAATAAGAACACACTTATAAAAATATGGACAAAAGATATGAACAGACATTTCACCAAAGAAGATACTCAGATGGGAAATAAGCACATGAAAAGATTCTCAAAATCATTAATCATTAGGGAAATGCAAATTAAAACCACAGCGATATGCCTATATGTCCACTAGAATGTTTAAAATACAAAAGGCTAACCATACCAAAAGCCAGAGAAGATATAGAAAAACTGGGACTCTCATACAGTGCTGGTGGGAATGCAAAATGGTACAGCCATTTTGGAAAACAGTTTGGCAGCTTCTTAAAAAGTTAAGCCATATGCCTACCTAGGAATTTACACTCAAATCCTGGGAATTAACCCAAGATAAATGAAAACATACATCCACACAAAGGCTTGAACATAAATGTTTATAGCAGCTTCATTTGTAGTAACTAAAAATTAGAAACAACCCAAATGTCCATCAGCAGGCAAATGGATAAATATATTACATGTGTGTACAATGCAATGATACTCAGCAATAAAAAGAATGAACTACTGATACAAACAGCATGAATGAATTTCAAAATAATTATGTTGAGTGAAAAAAATCCAGACAGAAAGAATATATACTTTATCATCCCATTTATATAAAATTCCGGAGAACCCAAACTAATCTATAGTGATAGGAAACAGATTACTTGTTGCCTGGGGATGGGGTAGAGATGGGACAGAGGATAGTATTACAAAGGCATGCAACGAAGCTTTGGGGGGTGATCCATATGCTCATTATCTTGATTGTGGTGATGGTTTCAGAGGTGTATTCATATGTTAAAACTTATATTGTCACTTTAAACATACGCAGTTTATTGTATGCCAGTTATACCTCACTAAAGCTCTTGTTTTTCTTTAACATTCCTACCTTGGAATGCAGAAGTACCACAGAGTAAGAAACAACTCTATATGATCTCACTATCAAAAAGTTAATATTTGGGCATATTTACTTCCAGCCTAATTTCTTTATACTTTAAAAAACATACCCAAAATAAAATTGTATATGCATTTTAAAACATTTCCAAGATGTGCAGGCAGGGGTGAGAATCACTGCTTTAGCTGCTGGTTTCTCACATCTCTAAGAGCAGAGAATGCTAATCTTTTGGGTTAGCTGGGAACTGCTTTGGCAGAACTGTCTGCCCTGTGCTGAGCCTCCACTCATTCATTACAAAGGTATTTACTGACTGCCTGCCACACAGTATGCACTGTGCCAGGTGCTGGAATACTGCTTCAAACAAGAAGGACAACTTTCCTGGCCTCATAGAGCAAAGGGTGGCTGGAGGTTCTGTCCCCATTCATAGTAGTTCTACCCAAATATCTGATGGGAAACCTGGCCCTGATATAACTGAAAGATTTATGACTCTTCAGGCTGCTCATTCCTGGTGAAGGAGTGATGCTAGGAGAAGCACAAACATGGCCACACCCTTCCTACCAGAGAGGAGTTAATGTTGTGAGGGGTTTCTCATGCAGATTTATGAACACATCTGCCCCCAGTTTGAGCCAGAAATGTTAACCAGGAAGGACACTGGTCCTGCCAGCACCACATGCCTTAGTTTTGGCTCCTGGTATGAGACTTGATCCGGATTCTGGAATAATCCTGGACTTTCTTGGAAGAGATTGAATCCACATCTTTGGAACAATGTCACATAGACGCCTGAGGCATGTGACAGGCCAAATTAATGACCTAGTGCATTTTGCTGGAGGAGAAACGGGACACCTGACAAACCCTTTTACCAAGCCCTTCAAGGCCCTAGTTCAGGTCACACCCCGCAGCCTTACAACAGGGAAGGACTCTCTGCCCTGCCTGGGTCTGGGTGTGTTTGCTAGCAGAACATTCTCCTTCATAAGCTGCGTCCTGCGGCTTCTCCCTCCAGCCCCTGTACTTGGCCCCGCTGGCCTCAAACTCAAGCTCCTCCCACCTCAAAAAACGTTTACACACCCTTCCCAACTCCTTATCCTTCAGGTTTCAGCTGAAACCGCTGTTTCCTCAGAAAAGCCTTCCCTATCCTTCCCAACCATGGTAGTTTCCCTGTTCAATAATTGGGATTTATGTAGTCCTATTTTAAATATCTACCTCCAGACTATAAAATTCTTGTGGAAAAGGACTATATCTGTCTTATTTACCATTATATCATCCTTGTCTAACAAACGCCCAACACTTAGTTCTTCCCAAACGTATTTGTTGAATGGATGAGATGCCTTAGTCTAGTTCAGGACTCCTCCTTTTTAGCTAAGCAGCTCTTTCGATTTTCCATTTTTTACTTACCATGTCCCGCACCCTACCCCACCCCAACTTGAGCCCCAGGAGAAATCTGGGCTAGGAGAGGAATCTTGACAAATGTAGCACTGGAATCAGAGAAACCATGCCTTTCTGGTGACTCAGCCTTTGTTTCTGGCCCAAACTTCTCCTCCAGGCTCTTCCTTTAGGACAGAGTTTCTCTCTGAGAGGCCTCTTGGTCCTTCCCCTAAATACATGAGTCCCTTCCCCAGCACACATTCTCCATCAATGGAGTCAAAGTTGTAAAGAGGCCATTTCTGGAGGCTGTTAGTGTAGTGTTTGTGGCTTTCTTTACTTTCCAACCCATTTATAAACTTTGAATCCACACTCTTCTTTTTAACCACTTACTAAATCTCCTGATTGCCTGGTTGTTGATAATTCAAAATCACTTAAGTCTGAAAACCTTAAATATTCTTCAAAACTCAGTTGACACTTTGGTCTTCTAGGATCACCCAGGTAGCTTTGTCAGAGGCTGTAAAGTCTGTGCAGAGATATTACTGCTGCCCCTCTGGAGGGCAGACCATACCCACGTGTTCAGAGTCAGAGTCAGGAAGGTGTCACCCTTGGAATCACAGACTGGCCCCTGGCTGGCCCTGTAAACCCTATTATTAAATAACAATTTTTATACTTTTGGGAGGAAAATAATTTTCGTGTTATTCCTCTATAACAGAGATGATAGGATTAATGCTTATAACCTGGAGCCAAAGATTAAATAATTCTCAGGGTGTCTGCTTAATATGTATGGGGTTTCCTTTTGGGATGACGAAAATGGTTTGGAACTCGGTACAGGTTTATGTTATATGAATTTTACCTCAATAAAAAAATAAGAATTCTCAGGAACATAGAATTTCTCGCACAAGGAAAGTCTAGGAATTTCAGTCGGTCATCACTGAGGTCACAGAATTCCCTGGAGATGTGGCCATCTGGGCCCCCTTCCCCCCACCACATCTTCCCCTGTAGTATTTGAAGCCAGCTGGATTTAATCTACTACAAAGATTCCATTTTAAAAAACAACTTCTAGCAGCAAATTGTTGGCACAGAGGAATAGCCATAATGGAAGCAAACAAAAATAACTCCTGACTGATCTCTGAATATATCCTTTATAAGAATGTTTTCTATATAACTTCATTAATCCAAATGCTTTTTTGGTGTCACACTTCAGAATATATGAGATGGATTTTGGTTTCATGAAGTTTTAGTCACACTAAATTAACAATATGTGCATTTTGGATGGATTTCAAGAGCTATACTATTCTCACTACAAATGAATCCACTTAGTCAACAAATAATTTTTTTATTGGCTATAATCTGAAAAGGGTAATTAATGCATTCTTTCTCACCATTCTCAGTGTGCAAATAATCATTTTCATGTCAAATCTTCAGATTGTCTGCTTTTAATTCATTTATCCTGCTCACATAAGTGGGCTGAGGGCCACAGGAAAACCCCTACAGTAAAAAAGCATCCATCCTCCTCTGCAACCTCCTTACTCCCCTCAGTCTGTCTCTGAAGATTCTGAGGTCCACACCAGGCTCTATCCTCTACCCGCGCACTCGGACTTAGTGGTTTAGTTTTGGGCTGATTGCCCTGATTTGGTTCATAATGCTCCCATTTGAGGCAACTTTCATCTCAGGCCTGCCCTGAACCTTGTCCAGAAAGAGGTGGCGATCTTGCAATGGTCCTGAAGAACCAAGTTAAGACTTTTACTAATATCCCTATTTATTTGATGCATGTGTTTTTTTAAAAAGGTTATTATTGCCCAGGAATTAGCAACTAGGGCCCAGTCCAAAACAAAATGAGTCTATACCATACATTGTAAGACAGCTATCAACAATGGGGACAACACACCTTTTCCAAGATTCCTAAAACAGACCAAAACCAACTCATTTATCCTGGATCGTTACCTCACCCACCCATCCCACACTTGGACTATGTATTAAAAAGAGACTAGAAGGAGGAAGAATATCAGGCTTGTGGGTCATCTTCCCTTGGGGAAGAAGGAGAGTCTTCCCCTCCCACCCCAAGAAAAGAGGGCAGAGGAGGAGCAGGAAAGCCCAGTAAGAAGCCTAGTAATAAGAGGCTGTGAGATGTAGCACTGAGGGGCCAGGTGGCAGCTGTGGAAGCGGTAGAGCTGGGGTGTCACCTCCCACTTCAAGGATTCCTACAGTGGGCAGGCGTTGCCTCTGAAGAACTCACACATGCACCCTACAAGGAGGGCAGAATTGGACTGTCACACAGAAGGCATCTTCAGAACCACAGTGTTAACCAGAGAGAAGCAACAACCCACTGAGAGAGGAAGAGATCCTTGTCCCAGTCACTTGCCTGTCCTGCCCAACACTGCGAAGTTCAACTTTGGAAGAGGGAAGGAGGAGACATCTCAGAACCAGGCTCTCTAATAATCAGGGCCCCAGCTCACTTCTGCCCTGGGAGAAGGGGAAATGAGATTTCAATGGACAATGAGATTAAAGTCTTTAAATAGACAGAGTTTTAATGATCAAAATGGGTAGCTGTGGAATCTGACAGCTAGGAATCTAACTTCCCTAGAACTTCTATAAGTTGTTAGGAGTAGGAAGGGGAGATTCCATAGAGCTCTGTTGAAAGTAAGAATTGGAAAAAAAATAAATCCTTTTCACGTCTAAATCTTCTAAGTTGAGACATAATCAAGCCCTCCTGGAACAGAGTTGTATTAGTTGATATGTAATAATGGATATTAGCTTCAACTCTGGCTGGCACATCAAGCTCTCAAGCAGGACCACCTTCATGGGTGCAGCCTCCCAGGGGCTCCATGCTCAGGGTTTAATGTTCTGTGGTCACCATCTTGAAGTTCTTCGTACTTTCATCTTCAAATTTGTGTTTTGTAAATGCAGTCTGATGGGGCAGTGAAACATGTGCCTGGGGATTGGAGCCTCAGCTCGTGCACAGTCCCACCTCCCACCACCTCTATGGATGGGTTCTCCACTGCCCACTGCCCTGTTCTCTGATTCCCAGAGACCCACCCAGCCTCCCCCCTCACTGCTTCAACCCAGTAGTGGCTGTTGCCCTTTCCCCTCTGTGGGAACCTGGGTGTGGGCATAGGGAGGTTGGGGTCAGGTGGGCATGGGAAGTGCCATCCCTACCCTGGGCTGATAGCACCACAGCATGTTGATCAGGGACTTGGCAGAATGAGCCTCTAGCCCACCCATGATCCAAGAATCTAGTGCATGTGGGTTGGGGCAGTTGGCTGGTGGGAAGGAGAGACTTCCTCACCCTTGACCAGGAAGCAGTACATTGGTCTAGTGGCTAGTGGCGGGGCTTGGACCCAGCAGTTGGTAGGTCACATGGGGCCACCTCTCCACTGCTTGAGAGGTTCTACATTCACCGCAAGAGGATCCCCATGCCTGAGGGAGCACTACATTCAATAGCAAATTTAGGGACTTCCCTGGTGGTCCAGTGGTTAAGACTCTGTGCCTCCAATGCAGGGAGCCAGGGTTCAATCCCTGGTTGGGGAACTAAGATCCCACATGCCGTGGAGCGTGGCCAAAAAGTAAAAAAAAAAAAAAAAGAAAGAACCTCATTAAACAGCAAATTTAAAACTCTGTGACATGTTGAGAGAGAGAAAGTGGAAGAAAGGAAAAAGATTTATATTTTAGTCCCTTTAACAAAACACATTTCCTGCTTTTTGAACAAAGAGCCCTACATTTTCATTTTGTCCCAGGCCCTGCAATTTTGTAGCCGGTCCTGCTCTCATGTCTCCTTTCCCCAGGGAAGGATTAATTTCCTATTTCTGTGTATCCTGCACGTGACCCACAACACCTGAAGATGTGACAATGCTTTCTAGCCAGCTTGCTACCTCAGTACAGAAGCAGATATAAGTTCAGAAGCCTGAAGCTTATATGATATAGGGGGCACTCCTTTAAAAAATTATAAATACAGAATTACTACATCCCTTCCTAGGACCTTGGAGGAGGCCTGTGCAAGGGAGGAGTCCTGAAACACACGCTTCATTAGCTTTATGATCACTCCACCCTGCATTCATAGCATGCCCTCTGCCCACTCATGGTTCTGCTTTAAGACTCTAGAGGTTTCTTGAAAATTACAGAAACTCTTTTGCTTACCCTGAAACCCACAAATCACAAGCTAAGCAGTCATATTTTTTTTGACAGGGGAAAGAGTGAACTTTTGTTGAGCCCATGACTGCAGTATTTTTCTTCCATTCTGCTTTTCTGACACACAGGGGTCACTGTGGCCTCCTTGGGAGGCCTTTTGTGCTGAACTATTCCTAGACTCCTTTCTTTATGGAAACTCTTGTCAATTAAATGATGCTGGGCTGCTGAGTTCTGCTTATATTTATATTCTACAAGGAAGAAAAAAACTCCTCTTCCTTCAAGTATTGCAGTCTCTCCTTAATCGATTTTATCCCTATTTGAGAAGCTACATGGTTGTACAAAAACTGAAAGCACAAATAAATGTAATAATCCCTTTCAAAAATAATAGAGATTACAAAAAATTATATGGAAATATAATACAACAATATACTTTACACACACACATATATCTAAAATAACTGAAATAAGAACATCCTGGGACTTCCCTGGTGGCTCAGTGGTTAAGAATCCACCTGCTAATGCAGGGGACACAGATTCGAGCCCTGGTCCGGGAAGATCCCACATACCACAGAACAACTAAGCCCGTGCGCCACAACTACTGAGCCTGTGCTCTAGAGCCCACAAGCCACAAGTGCTGAGCCCGCGTGCCACAACTACTGAAGCCTGTGCACACAGAACCCATGCTCTGCAACAAGAGAAGCCACTGCAACGAGAAGCCAGAGCACTGCAACGGAGAGTAGCCCCTGCTCACCACAACTGGAGAAAGCCCACGCGCAGTAATGAAGACCCAGTGCAGCCAAAAATGAATGAATGAATGAATGAATTAAAGAAAAAAAAAGAACATCCTTTATCTTTATAAAATTCTGTTGGAGACTCACTCCCTCCCCAACACCAGTTGTTTGTTCCTGTCGACTTTTCCTAGAAAGGTAAAATACAATAAAAACTGCAGCTGCTATCTTGGGATAACTCAAGGGAGAACAAAATTTTGCTGTATCGTGGGAAAATGTTATCCATGTTAGTCATCTAACCTGACAAAATTCACCAGATAATTGCCTTTCATTTCACATTATATGGCACAGATTGTTGTCTAACTCTATAATGAAATGGCCGAGCATAGATGGTTGGAGATTAGTTTGTTGGTTCTATCGATGACAGAATTTTCTGACAAACAGTTTCACCTACTATTGGGAAATACAATTTATTAGGTTAGTTTAAAAAAGAAAACTTTATCTCAGGTTGGTTGAAATTGATCTTACTTGCGAAGTTCCTTGGTGAAGGAAGTGGTCTCAGTGAATTAAGGAATTTTGTGCTGCCTTTTATTATAGTAACAAACAACCCCCTTATCACAGAGCCTTGATCACAACAAATATTTATTTCTTGCTCACTCTACCTGCAGAATTCAGGTCAACAAGAGGGTCTGTTCATCATGGTGACTTATGGACCAAATCTCAACATGTGCTTCTGTGATCACTACAGTAAGAGAGAAGAGAAACATGTGAATAATGCACTGGCTCTCAAAGGGTTTTCCTGTGATACATATCCTTTATACTCACATTGCACTAGCCAATGTAAATTACCTGTCTATATCTAGTGTCAAAAGGCAGGGAAATACAATCCTATCATATCTCTGGAAGAAGAACTGGAATATATAGAACAGCCCTAATGGCTAATCCCCTTTTGGTCACCAAATATTTAACTCACTATATTTCTGATATGCAAAATATACTCATCCACTCCCTAAGGAAGAAAGCCTCAAAATCCCATGCAATCTGAGACCTCTGGGTAAGATGTGGCAGTTTCAAATCATGATGCTGCTTCTACCTGTACCTGTGAAATTTAAAAAAAAACAAAAAAACCCCCAAATACCTATGTCCTCCCATCCAGTATATAATGGTAGTACAGGAACAAGATAATTGTTTTGTTTTTTTTTTCCACACACACACACTGTATTTTATTTTTACAAGAGATAAATAGACTGATACCAAGCATTGTACATGGATGACCACAACAAAAGCAACAATGATTGCAATTACCAAACATGGAACACACTCATACTATGTCATAATATTGACATTCAGTCCAGTAATCCTCCACTGTAACAGCTCCTTTACTTTGCAGTGCAAAATTGATTTGTATATTCTTTGCCTCTGAGTCCTTGTGGGATTTTTTTTTTTTAATTGAGACAGAAAGTCACAAAAATTATACTCATCCTCATCAGTTCACTCAGTCCCATGTAATTGATTTTTTTTTTCATCTTGATCTTTTGTTAGCACTTTTATGAGTTCATCAGTTTTTCATTAGAGTTCTGAAAATGCTTATTCATTCAGTTCAGCAGTACAGTCAGTTACCAGAAACCTGTACTTGTCAGAGTCTTTTCCATGAATTTCTTGAAGATGAAAGCCTTTTATAGGAACATATTTGCAAAAGCATCAGAGTACACCCAGAACTGTCTGTAAATGACAAAAGACTTAAAAATGACCACTGTTAAAGATTTGATGAAAGTTCATAATAATGCAGTTGACAAGAAAATTAGTTATTTCTGAGATATACATTTTAAAGTAATAACTAGGATTATTACTTATAACATTGTACCAGAACATATAAGATTTTTAGAAATTTCATGTAATGTCTGAAACATTTATATTAACATATTTCCCTACATATTTCCATACAAATACAAATATAAGATTTTTAGAAATTTCATATAATGTCTGAAACATTTATATGAACATATTTCCATACATATTTCCATACAAATACAAATATAAGATTTTTAGAAATTTCATGTAATGTCTGAAACATTTATATTAACATATTTCCATACAAATAACCCAATGAAAGTTTCGTATTAGTTGTTTTGCTTGTTTGTTTTTTTATACTGCAGGTTCTTATTAGGCATCAATTTTATACACATCAGTGTATACATGTCAATCCCAATCGCCCAATTCAGCACACCACCATCCCCACCCCACCGCAGTTGTCCCCCCTTGGTGTCCATATGTCCATTCTCTACATCTGTGTCTCAACTTCTGCCCTGCAAACCAGCTCATCTGTACCATTTTTCTAGGTTCCACATACATGCATTAATATACGATATTTGTTTTTCTCTTTCTGACTTACTTCACTCTGTATGACAGTCTCTAGATCCATCCACTTCTCAACAAATGACTCAATTTCGTTCCTTTTTATGGCTGAGTAATATTCCATTGTATATATGTACCACGTCTTCTTTATCCATTCGTCTGTTGATGGGCATTTAGGTTGCTTCCATGACCTGGCTATTGTAAATAGTGCTGCAATGAACATTCGGGTGCATGTGTCTTTTTGAATTACGGTTTTCTCTGGGTATATGCCCAGTAGTGGGATTGCTGGGTCATATGGTAAATCTATTTTTAGCTTTTTAAGGAACCTCCATATTGTTCTCCATAGTGGCTGTATCAATTTACATTCCCACCAACAGTGCAAGAGGTTTCCCTTTTCTCCACACCCTCTCCAGCATTTATTGTTTGTAGATTTTTTGATGATGGCCTTTCTGACCGGTGTGAGGTGATACCTCATTGTAGTTTTGATTTGCATTTCTCTAATAATTAGTGATGTTGAGCATCTTTTCATGTGCTTCGTGGCCATCTGTATGTCTTCTTTGGAGAAATGTCTATTTAGGTCTTCTGCCCATTTTTGGATTGGGGTGTTTGTTTCTTTAATATTGAGCTGAATGAGGTGTTTATATATTTTGGAGATTAATCCTTTGTCCGTTGATTCGTTTGCAAATATTTTCTCCCATTCTGAGAGTTGTCTTTTCGTCTTGTTTATAGTTTCCTTTGCTGTGCAAAAGCTTTGAAGTTTCATTAGGTCCCATTTGTTTATTTTTGTTTTTATTTCCATTACTCTAGGAGGTGGATCAAAAAAGATCTTGCTGTGATTTATGTCAAAGAGTGTTCTGCCTATGTTTTCCTCTAAGAGTTTTATCGTGTCCAGTCTGATATTTAGGTCTCTAATCCATTTTGAGTTTATTTTTGTGTATGGTGTTAGGGAGTATTCTAATTTCATTCTTTTACATGTAGCTGTCCAGTTTTCCCAGCACCACTTATTGAAGAGACTGTCTTTTCTCCACTGTATATCTTTGCCTCCTGTGTCATAGATTAGTTGACCATAGGTGCGTGGGTTAATCTCTGGGCTTTCTATCTTGTTCCATTGATCTATGTTTCTGTTTTTGTGCCAGTACCATATTGTCTTGATTACTGTAGCTTTGTAGTATAGTCTGAAGTCAGGGAGTCTGATTCCTCCAGCTCCATTTTTTTGCCTCAAGACTGCTTTGGCTATTTGGGGTCTTTTGTGTCTCCATACAAATTTTAAGATGATTTGTTCTAGCTCCGTAAAAAATGCCATTGGTAATTTGATAGGGATTGCATTGAATCTGTAGATTGCTTTGGGTAGTATACTCATTTTCACAATGTTGATTCTTCCAGTCCAAGAACATGGTATATCTCTCCATCTGTTGGTATCATCTTTAATTTCTTTCATCAGTGTCTTATAGTTTTCTGCATACAGGTCTTTTGTCTCCCTAGGTAGGTTTATTCCTAGGTATTTTGTTCTTTTTGTTGCAATGGTAAATGGGAGTGTTTCCATAATTTCTCTTTCAGATTTTTCATCATTAGTGTATAGGAATGCAAGAGATTTCTGTGCATTAATTTTGTATCCTGCAACTTTACCATATTCATTGATAAGCTCTAGCAGTTTTCTGGTGGCAGTTTTAGGATTCTCTATGTATAGTATCATGTTATCTGCAAACAGTGACAGTTTTACTTCTTCTTTTCCAATTTATATTCCTTTTATTTCTTTTTCTTCTCTGATTGCCGTGGCTAGGACTTCCAGAACTATGTTGAATAATAGTGGTGAGAGTGGACATCCTTGTCTCGTTCCTGATCTTAGAGGAAATGCTTTCAGTTTTTCACCATTGAGAATGATGTTTGCTGTGGGTTTGTCATATATGGCCTTTATTATGTTGAGGTAGGTTCCCTCTATGCCCACTTTCTGGAGAGTTTTTATCAGAAATGGGTGTTGAATTTTGTCAAAAGCTTTTTCTGCATCTATTGAGATGATCATATGGTTTTTATTCTTCAGTTTGTTAATATGGTGTATCACATTGATTGATTTGCGTATATTGAAGAATCCTTGCATCCCTGGGATAAATCCCACTTGATCGTGGTGTATGATCCTTTTAATGTGTTGTTGGATTCTGTTTGCTAGTATTTTGTTGAGGATTTTTGCATCTATATTCATCAGTGATATTGGTCTGTAATTTTCTTTTTTTGTAGTGTCTTTTTCTGGTTTTGGTATCAGGGTGATGGTGGCCTCATAGAATGAGTTTGGGAGTGTTCCTTCCTCTGCAATTTTTTGGAAGAGTTTGAGAAGGATAGGTGTTAGCTCTTCTCTAAATGTTTGATAGAATTCACCTGTGAAGCCATCTGGTCCTGGACTTCTGTTTGTTGGAAGATTTTTAATCACAGTTTCAATTTCATTACTTGTGATTGGTCTGTTCATATTTTCTGTTTCTTCCTGGTTCAGTCTTGGAAGGTTATACCTTTCTAAAAATTTGTCCATTTCTTCCATGTTGTCCATTTTATTGGCATGAAGTTGCTTGTAGTAGTCTCTTAGGATGCTTTGTATTTCTGCGGTGTCTGTTGTAACTTCTCCTTTTTGATTTCTGATTTTATTGATTTGAGTCTTCTCCCTCTTTTTCTTGATGAGTCTGGCTAATGGCTTATCAATTTTGTTTATCTTCTCAAAGAACCAACTTTTAGTTTTATTGATCTTTGCTATTGTTTTCTTTGTTTCTATTTCATTTATTTCTGCTCTAATCTTTATGATTTCTTTCCTTCTGCTAACTTTGGGTTTTGTTTGTTCTTCTTTCTCTACTTTCTTTAGGTGTAAGGTTAGATTGTTTACTTGAGATGTTTCTTGTTTCTTTAGGTAGGCTTGTATAGCTATAAACTTCCCTCTTAGAACTGCTTTCGCTGCATCCCATAGGTTTTGGGTCGTCGTGTTTTCATTGTCATTTGTCTCTAGGTATTTTTTTATTTCCTCTTTGATTTCTTCACTGATCTCTTGGTTATTTACTAACGTATTGTTTAGCCTCCATGTGTTTGTCTTTTTTACGTTTTTTTCCCTGTAATTCATTTCTAATCTCATAGCGTTGTGGTCAGAAAAGATGCTTGATATGATTTCAATTTTCTTAAATTTACTGAGGCTTGATTTGTGACCCAAGATGTGATCTATCCTGGAGAATGTTCCGTGCGCACTTGAGAAGAACATGTAATCTGCTGTTTTTGGATGGAATGTCCTATATATATCAATTAAATCTATCTGGTCTATTGTGTCATTTAAAGCTTCTGTTTCCTTATTTATTTTCATTTTGGATGATCTGTCCATTGGTGTAAGTGAGGTGTTAAAGTCCCCCACTATGATTGTGTTACTGTCAATTTCCTCTTTTATAGCTGTTAGCAGTTGCCTTATGTATTGAGGTGCTCCTATGTTGGGTGCATATATATTTATAATTGTTATATCTTCTTCTTGGATTGATCCCTTGATCATTATGTAGTGTCCTTCCTTGTCTCTTGTAACATTCTTTATTTTAAAGTCTATTTTATCTGATATGAGTATAGCTACTCCAGCTTTCTTTTGATTTCCATTTGCATGGAATATCTTTTTCCATCCCCTCACTTTCAGTCTGTATGTGTCCTTAGGTCTAAAGTGGGTCTCTTGTAGACAGCATATATATGGGTCTTGTTTTTGTATCCATTCAGCCAGTCTATGTCTTTTGGTTGGGGCATTGAATCCATTCACGTTTAAGGTAATTATCGATATGTATGTTCCTATGACCATTTTCTTAATTGTTTTGGGTTTGTTTTTGTACGTCCTTTTCTTCTCTTGTGTTTCCCACTTAGAGAAGTTCCTTTAGCATTTGTTGTAGAGCTGGTTTGGTGGTGCTGAATTCTCTTAGCTTTTGCTTGTCTGTAAAGCTTTTGATTTCTCCATCAAATCTAAATGAGATCCTTGCCGGGTAGAGTAATGTTGGTTGTAGGTTCTTCCCTTTCATCACTTTAAGTATATCATGCCACTCCCTTCTGGCTTGCAGAGTTTCTGCTGAGAAATCAGCTGTTAACCTTATGGGAGTTCCCTTGTATGTTATTTGTCATTTTTCCCTTGCTGCTTTCAATAATTTTTCTTTGTCTTTAATTTTTGCCACTTTGATTACTGTGTGTCTCGGCGTGTTTCTCCTTGGGTTTATCCTGTATGGGACTCTCTGCGCTTCCTGGACTTGGGTGGCTATTTCCTTTCCCATGTTAGGGAAGTTTTCGACTATAATCTCTTCAAATATTTTCTCTGGTCCTTTCTCTCTCTCTTCACCTTCTGGGACCCCTATAATGCGAATGTTGTTGCGTTTAATGTTGTCCCAGAGGTCTCTTAGGCTGTCTTCATTTCTTTTCATTCTTTTTTCTTTAGTCTGTTCCGCAGCAGTGAATTCCACCATTCTGTCTTCCAGGTCACTTATCCGTTCTTCTGCCTCAGTTATTCTGCTATTGATTCCTTCTAGTGTAGTTTTCATTTCAGTTATTGTATTGGTCATCTCTGTTTGTTTGTTCTTTAATTCTTCTAGGTCTTTGTTAATCATTTCTTGCATCTTCTCAATCTTTGCCTCCATTCTTATTCCGAGGTCCTGGGTCATCTTCACTATCATTATTCTGAATTCTTTTTCTGGAAGGTTGCCTATCTCCACTTCATTTAGTTGTTTTTCTGGGGTTTTTTCTTGTTCCTTCATCTGGTACATAGCCCTCTGCCTTTTCATCTTTTCTATCTTTCTGTAACTGTGGTTTTTGGTCCACAGGCTGCAGGATTGTAGTTTTTCTTGCTTCTGCTGTCTGCCCTCTGGCGGTTGAGGCTATCTAAGAGGCTTGATGGGAGGCTCTGGTGGTGGGTAGAGCTGACTGTTGCTGTGGCGGTCAGAGCTCAGTAAAACTTTAATCCACTTGACTGTTGATGGGTGGGGCTGGGTTCCCTCCCTGTTGGTTGTTTTGCCTGAGGCAACCCAACACTAGAGCCTACCTGGGCTCTTTGGTGGGGTTAATGGCAGACTCTGGGAGGGCTCACGCCAAGGACCACTTCCCAGAACCTCCACTGCCAGAGTCCTTGTCCCCACAGTGAAACAGAGCCACCCCCCGCCTCTGCAGGAGACCCCCCAACACCAGCAGGTAGGTCTGGTTCAATCTCCCCCAGGGTCACTGCTCCTTCCCCTGGGTCCCGATGCGCACACTACTTTGTGTGTGCCCTCCAAGAGTGGGGTCTCTATTTCCCCCAGTCCTGTCGAAGTCCTGCAATCAATTCCCACTAGGCTTCAAAGTCTGATTGTCTAGGAATTCCTCATCCCATTGCCGGACCCCCAGGTTGGGAAGCCTGTCGTGGGGCTCAGAACCTTCACTCCAGTGGGTGGACTTCAGTGGTATAAGTGTTCGCCAGTCTGTGAGTCACCCACCCAGCAGTTATGGGATTAAATTTTACTCTGATTGCACCCCTCCTACCGTCTCACTGTGGCTTCTCCTCTGTCCTTGGACATGGGGTATCCTCCTTGGTGAAGTCCAGGGTCTTCCTGTCATTGATTGTCCAGCAGCCAGTTGTGATTCTGGTGCTCTTGCAAGAGGGAGTGAGAGCATGTCCTTCTACTCTGCCATCTTCAAGATAATTGTAATAAATACTCTCCTTGGGGAAAATGGCAAATACACAGCAAATAGGGGTCTGTAGGAATTCTGAAATCCTGCTGGGGAGAACTTTTGAGGGCCCCCTACCTGTGGTTACTTGATTAAGGAATGTTATCTGATTAAGCCTTGATTTTGAGAAGCTCCTTTTGCTCACTGTTCTTTGTGGTACCTGGCTATGCCTTCTGGAAGATTCTTCCTTTTTTATTTTCCTCTTTGGCTGAATCTGAAACAGACATTGAGGAATATGCCTCTTTCAGGACTGAGCAGCGTTCTCAGCCCAGTTTCTGATGGTGGACAATGAGAAGCCCAAGGGTTGTTTTAAATCTCAAAAAGTTACAGTCTCTTTTGGTCTAGGTGGGTGGCTCAAATACAGCTCTCTTAAAAATTTAGTAGAGTTTTTAATCTGTTTGATTCTTGTCTGCTCCACTTGCCAGTGACCATGCTATAGTTCTTTTTGAGATATGGTTCTACGATGCTTTTTATGCTTCCTTGTTGCCATATCTCTCTCTCTCTTAATTGTAAATGTGTGTACTTTGAGCTTACTAGACTTTTCTGAGAGAATCACACTTCATCTCTTTTCCCTGAGCCATTTTGACCAATTGAAAAGATTTGCTGGGTGCCTCTCATTTAATCGGGCCTTTTACTCTGAGACACCTTATCAAATTCAGAGGTTTGGTTATCTTCTGAGAGTATGAAAACACAAGCCAGAAATTCCTGAACAGGAGCAAGGAGTTAATTCTTCAGGCCAGTGATTCTCAAAATGTGGTTTCTAACCAGCAAAGTCAACACCCTGGGAACCTGTTAGAAATGCAAATTATCAGACCCCACCCTTGACCTGCTGACAAAAACAGAAACTCTGGGTGTTAAACCCAGCAAATGGTGGAGACTTCATCAGCCTGGATACCCTGAGTTAAGACATGGAGCTGATTCCCCCAGGCAACCTACAATGTAGCATGAGTGTTGTTTTAAGGCACTGAAATATGTATGTTTGTTGCCATAGCATAATCTACACTGATACAGTATAGTATTGATGCAGAAATTGGTACCTGGAGTGAGGTGCTGTCATAATAAAAAAAAATCTGAAGTTAGTATATATAACAAAAATAAATCTAAAATTGGTAATATATAATTTTTATATAATGTATATAATTTCTTTCTATATATATAAAATTTGGAACTAATCTTTTCCTCTATGTGCTGAACTAGGCACAAAACAGTCCACACGATACTACCCCCAACTCTTACCACACATATGTATCCAGTTAGGTCTCATACCCATCCTGCTGTAACTAACTGATGTATAGGCCCCCTGCAAGAGACTTTGGGGTGAGCATAGTAGAGATAAGTACACTAGAGAATGTTCTTGAATATATCGTCTTAGGCACATCACTTGACTTCTCTGTCTGAATTTTCTTTTCTGAAATTCTATTACAGACCAAACCTTTATGTACTGCATAAGTGTTTGCTAAGTGCCCTCACATTGTTTTCCTTCCTTTAATCCACAGAAATCTTAGAGAGGACACTGTTAGTATTCCTGTTTTAGATGAGGAAACCAGAACTCAAAGAGATTAAATGACTTGCCTAATGTTTCCCAGCTAATGACTGAATCAGGGTTCCCAATTTTATTTCCCTGTGTGTTTTATTCCCACCGTGGCTGCTCCTTGTTTCAGGGTAAAAAATTTTAAGTTCTACAGAAAATGTATAATGTATATTTGTATCATTTTTTATCATAAGCCAAATTGTCACAGAGTGATGGTAATCCACGACAAGAATTTTGTCATCTGATTTACATAATTCTCCATTATTAAAGGACAGACCCTGAAATGAGGCTGTGTTCTCCTTAAATTGTTGCAGTAACAAGGCAGCATGCAACAATTCAGAGAATATAGAATTTTTACAAGTGCTTCTTCTATCATTCCAACCAAATAGAGTCACATAAACTTACTTTAAAAAGAATTTCTCCTATCCTCAGGAGAAATATGAGCAAAACTAGTTTTGAGCTGTTAAATATTTAGGACAAATCAATAACATTCTGAATTCCAATTCTTTGATGCAGAATATGACTCACAGCCAAATTAGGAAGAAAATTTTCCCCCACTTGAGGTTCATGTTACAACTAAGAGATTATCTCTTCCTCATTAAGTGAACATGATTGAAAATATCTTTCAGTTGAATACTTATGTCTTTTATCTGAGGTTTTACTGTTTTCAGAGGAAATGGAATGAGAATTACCTGGTCTGTGACCTAAGTCAGTGCATAGGAAACATTTTTCCAAGGGAGATTCTCAAAGAAGGGGTGGGCTGTTTTGCTCTTAAGTTCCTAGTTTTCTAGATAGTGAGTGTGTAGACAAATCACATTTTCTCTGTTGTGTATGTCTTGGGTTTCACTAATGGACATTAGTATTTTTTGCACTGTTTTTTAAATGTCAGTTACTTAAAATAAATTGAAAACATTTGTTAAAGCCAAGGCTAGGATGTTGGCTTTTCAAACAACCTATTGGAATTTAAAAGCTTGTGCCTGTGAGATGCTGTTGGCAAGAACAATTTCATGAAATCAGAAAGAAAATTTTAAACATTATGTTGGTATGGATACACATAGTTGGAAATTTGCTCACTAAGATCAACTTTTGTTGTTTTTATTTTAGTTACTCATCTCTTGAATATTTTCTCTTCCTGATTCATTTTCCCAATTGTAGCAGAGTCTGCCAGATGTGCATCTAAATACTGCCCTGCCCCCTTCTCCCACTATAATAAAATACACATGGCTGGCCAGCTATTTTGCATGTCCTTGCTTTTCTTGCCATTAGATGTGGTCATGTGATAAATTTACTTAAATGGAATTTGAGTAGTCTTGGCTTGTAAATACCTTCCACAGTGCTTCTCCAGGATGGTGGCCCACCTCCAAGATGGCTCTCAATGATTCTTGACTCCTGGTATTTATGTCCCTATGTAATCCTCTCCTCCACTGAATATGGCTTACCTATATATGGCAGAAATGACAGAATGTGATATCCAGGTCTAGGTCATAAAAGATATTGTGACTTTCATCTGGCTCTTTTAGATCACTTTCTCTGAGGGAAGCCAGCTGCCACAGGCTGGCAGGACAGCTGAGGACATTCAAACAGCCCTATAGAGAGAGGCCTGTGTGACAAGGAACTGAGGCCACCTGCCCACAACCAGCATTAACTGAGCCACATTGAAAGCCCTAGTTGACTGTAGCTGATACCTGACTGTTAACTTATGAAAGACCTTGAGTCAGAACCATTACAACAGATATCTGACTGTAAACTTATGAAAGACCTTGAGTCAGAACCATTCACCTAAGCCACTTCCAAATTTCTGACCTGCAGAAACTATGAGATAGGAAATATTAAAGTGTTGATTTAAGCTGCTGAGTTTGTTATGCAGCAGTAGATGACTGATACATCGAGTCAACTGGATGGCAATGCTCATGACAATCTTAGAAGCCACAGGAAGGGTTCAGAGCTGTAATCAGCTCAGGCTCCTGGATGACCTTATAGGGGAGAGCCTTCTCCTCTAGTTTCTCAACTCCCTACATCAACCTGGACTATTGAGAGAAAAAGAAACTTCTTTAGAGCCCTTACATTTTGTGGTCTAAATTTTACAATAGTTCAGCCTGTCCTAACTAATACACCAACTTTGTATTCTATTTCTTTCTTACTTTAACCCTGATGTATATATGAGGATATTATTCCTCTGAGCAAGGACTACTATTGGAATAGTTCTTTAAACACTATCAAAAACATTGTTTAAAAGGCATGTGATTAAATATTCAAAGCACATTTTCCACCTGCAAATTCTATTTTATTTGACTAGCACAGTTGCAGGTGATACTGTAGTACCCCCCGGCTCCTGTGAGAGATGGCTTGTAATAGTTTACAGCTAGCCCTCTTCTCCAGACAATTTCCATCAACCAATGGGAACCAACTCATTCAGGAAATTATGCCCTCTCCATAGATGATCCATACCAATGATCAAATAAGATGATGGTGTAAAAGTCCAGCCCTGTTGCCACAAAGGATGACAGGTCTGTGGTGCTGTTTATATCCAGAGCCCTCCCCTATGTAAATTTGGCCAAGGCTATACTTTACCTAAAACCAGATCCTTGCTTGGCAGCTCTTTTGCTTCCCTATCATGCTCCTTTCCCCCCTTTACAAGTTTTTCCCAAAGAGTGTTCCTCAATAAACCATATGCACCCAAATCCCTATCTTAGATTCTGCTTCTGGGGAATTTGATCTAAGACTACCTACTTCCATGAAACTGAACAGGAGAGGTGAGATCGTCTCAGTTATTTACATTACTGATATATTGGATTTAGTGAAGAAAATGTATTCTCAGTCTGTAAAAAGTTAGTAAACAGAAACCTCAATTAAATAGAGTCAGAAGACCAGAAGGGGGAGCTCTCATGCCCTGCGACAATAGCAGAGCCCAACAGGAAGAAGAAAGACTCCTCTTCTTTCCTGGCAAAGACTCAGCCAATGAAAAGCCCTCTGTTTACTATAGCCCTTCCAACTTCTTTTCCCCTCTATAAAAGAGTTCTTCTCTTGCCATGCAGAACTTGCACATAGCTTGCCATGGTTGCAGACCCTGAATTACAATTCTCTGCTCATCCCAAATAAACCTATCTTTGCTGGAGAAATGTCTTGGCAGTCTGTTTGTCTTAGGTCACAAGACAACAAGTTCAAAACCTTGGGAAAGACTTAAAAACAGAAAAACAAGAGAGGAAAAATTAAGAAAGCCAAAAGCTGACAATGGTGATAATCTGGAGGTATCAACAAAATTCATAAATTCTAAAATTGATCAAGAAAAAGATGCAACATAAGTCTCCAATATCAGAAATAAAAGAGAAGTTATCACTGTAAATCCTACAGACATTAAAAGGATAATAAGATAATATTACAAAAATCTGTACCAAAAAATCTGACAACTTAAAGTGGGTAAATTTCTTGAAAAATATAATTTACCAAAGTCAACACAGATTAAGTGGAAAATACTAAGAGACCTGTATCTATTAAAGAAATTAAATATATTGTCAAAAACTTGCCATAACAGAGAACTCTAGATCCAGATGGTTTCACTGGTGGATTCTATCCAACAATCATTGAAGAAATAACACTAACCTTACAAAAATTCTTATAGGAAATAGAGAAGAAGGGAATAACTTCCTACTTGCTTGTGAGACCATCATAACCCTGATCTTAAAACCTGACAAGACATTACAAGAAAAGAAAGTTATCTACCAACACCTTTCATGAACACAGAGTCAGAATACTTGAAAAATTGATTATTGACTCCAACAATATATAACAGGAATAATATACCATGACCATCCAAGAAGGGTCTAGCCCAAGAATGCAAGGTTGGTTTAAGACTCAAAAGTCAATCACTATAACCACATTAACAGAATAAAGGAGACAAAAAAAAAAGTCATTTCCATATATGAATAAAAAGCATTTGTCAAAGTGCATCACCCATTTATTAAAACACCCTTAGCAAACTAGGAATAAGAAGGAATTTCCTCAATTTCATAAAAGGCAGCTACGAAAACCTACAATTGATACCACACTTAATGATCATGTTACCAAGTCCAAGCTCATACTGCTCACTGCATGACAGGCCAATAAATTGAGAGACGAAGTATTGGGGCAAGGAATAGTGACTTTATTTGGAAAGCCAGCAGACCAAGAAGGTGGCAGACTAGTGTCCCAGAGAACCATCTTATCCGAGTTAGAATTCAGGCTTTTTTCATACTAAAAGGGTAGAGGGTATGGCTGGTTGTTTAAAACTTCTTGGTGCTGGTCAGACCCCAGAGGGGATGTGATAAACCTTTGTTCTTGCAGCTGTCCATGTAAGTCTGGTCACAATATTCCTGTAAACCTCCAGCAAGACATGTTATTCTCTGTTATGCAACTTTTTAAAAAAAATTTTTTAAATTTATTTATGTATTTATTTATTTATGGCTGTGTTGGGTATTCGTTTCTGCGCGAGGGCTTTCTCCATATGCGGCAAGCGGGGGCCACCCTTCATCACGGTGCGTGGGCCTCTCACCATCGCGGCCTCTCCTGTTACGGAGCACAGGCTCCAGATGCGCAGGCTCAGCAGTTGTGGCTCACGGGCCCAGCCGCTCCGCGACATGTGGGATCCTCCCAGACCAGGGCCCGAACCCGTGTCCCCTGCATCGGCAGGCAGACCCCCAACCACTGCGCCACCAGGGAAGTCCCTGTTATGCAACTTTTTAACCTCTATATGAATAGCTTTGAGAATGGGATATCATATATATTTCAGGCTATAGGCAACATTCTTTTACAAAGGTGCAGAGCCAGCATGACTAAGCACAGGCAACAGAGCACAAAGATTAGTCAGGTTTGTTCTTCTCTGTTACAGTCACACATTGAAAGCTTTCCTCCTAAAACTGGGAAAAAGAAGTTCCCACCTTTCCAACTTCTATTCAAATTGTAATGGAGGTCCTAGCTATTGCAGTAAGGCAAGGAAAAAAAAAAAGATTGGGAAGAAAGTAGTAATACTGTCTCTGCATATATTTTTAAAAATTATGCTTTCCAATTTATTTTACCAGGGTTGTGAGTAAAATAAATGGAATTGTTTAAAAGTTCTTGAGTTCAAATGAACTTTCCCTTTGAGTTAGAGTTTTTAGTTTCTTAGGAGTTACGTGATAGGTTATTCTAATTACAGTTGTATAACTAAACCTAGGCAAAATTGTGAGATAATAGACATTTATTTCAGTGCCTTTCTATCTTTTAGAGCTTTAAGCATATCTTTCATCCATTCTAATACCTCCTTGTGTGTCCTAACCACCTAGCGTCCAGAGGCAGTACACCCTCCTAGTCTCTCTTCAGTAATATCTAACTCTTCAAAATCAATTTCTGGGAGAAATAAAGAACAAAGAGAGGCAAAAATTAAAGCCTTTGAAAGATAATATAGGAAAACATCTTCAAGGCAACAGAGTATAGAAGGACTTCTTAAAGCATAAAACGTCAAACACAGAGAAAAAAGTTGAAATGTAAACTACATTAAAATTAAGGATTTTTGATCATCAAAACATATCATAGAGTACAAAGACAAGCAACAAACTAGAAGATATTTGTAGCATGTTACTAAGCTCTAATATGTAGAATATATAAGAGCAGCTACAAATCAGTAAGAAAATGGCAAAATATTCAATAGATAAAAGGGCAAGAGACTTAACCAAATCTTTCACAAAAGAAGAAACTTAAATGGCCCATAAACACATGAAAACATGTTCAACCTAATCAGTTATCAAGAAAACGCAACTGTAATGAGATACCATTTCATACCCATCAGTCTGACAAAAATTTAAAAATTGACAATACGGTATGTTGAGCATTTGTATTACTAGGAACTCAGCTGTGCTGGTGAGAGTATAAATGAGCACAAAAACTTTGAAAAACAGTTTGCCATTACCTGATAAAGATGGAACACTTCACAGCCCAGGAATTCCACTCCTAGTTAAATACCCCAGTAACTCTTCCTCATGTTCATCAGGAGCTATACAGAGAGCATTCATGGAAGTATCATTAGTAATAGCCCTTGTATTAGTCAAGAGCAGCAGAACTAATAGGAGATACATATATACATATATATATATGTATATGTATATATATACATATATACACACGCACACACACACAGATGTATTTTAAGTAATTGGCTCATGCCATTGTAGAGGCTTGGCAAGTCCAAAATCTGATGGGGGAGCCAGCATGCTGGAGACTCAGGAAATAGCTGCAATTTGAGTCCAAAGACAGTCTGTTGGCGAACCAGGAAGAGCCAATGTTGCAGATGAAGTGCAGTCTGCTGGCAGATTTCCCTCTTGCTCAGAGGAGGTCAGTCTTTTGTTCTATTCAGGCTTTCAACTGATTGAATGAGATCTACTCATATTATGAAGGGCACTCTGCTTTACTCAAAGTCCAACAATTTAAATTTAAATCTCATCCAAAAACACCCACACAGAAACATCTAAATATCTGGGCACAATGGCCCAGCCAAGTTAACACAGAAAATTAACCATCACAGCCCCAAACTAGAAACAATCTAGATGTCCATCAGTGGTAGACTAGATGAATAAATTATGGCTTACACATACAATAAATACTAATTACTATTATGGTAAGCAGAATTCTAAGCTGGCCCCCCATAATCTCTACCCCTGATGTTATACTCTGTATAATCTCTACTTGAATGCAGGCAGAATATATGACTTGCTTCTAAGAAATAGAACATGACAAAGGTCATGGGATGTTCCTCTCTTGATTAGATTATGTTGTATGGCAAGGTAATGGAATATCACCCCCATGATTGCTGGCCTTGGAGGAGCAAGCTGCCATGAGTTCTAAGGCAAGAAAATGAATTCTGTCAACAACCTGAATGAGGTTGAAAGTAGATCCTTCCCCAGTTAAGCCTCCAGATGAGAATGAAGCCTGGCTGACACTTTGACTGCAACCTATAAGACCCTGAGGAAAAGACTGAGTTAAGTCACACCTAGACTCTTGACCCTGCGGAAACTGAGATAATAAATGATGTTTTAGGCCACTAAATTTGTGGCAATTTGTTACACAGCATATAAAACTATTGCAACTATACAGAAATAAAAACAAATTACAACAAATTACAGCTATATGTATCAAGATAGATTAATCTTATAAACATAATGTTGAGTCATGAAGAATACAGACAGTATAATTCCATTTGCGTGATGTTTGAAAACAGATAAAACCCAACCAATGTGTAATTTAGGAAGGCACATAAAGGGTAAAATTATAAAGAAAAGCATAGGAAAAAACTCACAGAAGTGGGAGAGTAGGTTATGTAGGTTACTTCTGGAAGAGAGTACAGGACCCACACAGAGCTTCTAAAGTATTATCAATGTTCTATTTCATAACAGGAGCTCACTTTATAATTACATATACACTTTTCTATATGTATACTATATGTTTAAAAATGAAGCTAGTATAATATTAAAAACAATTTAGTCTATAAAATATACAAAGAACATTCCTATATTTATGGCCAGCTCCCCTCCAGCCCTCCAGCCCAATCCCCTCTCCTTATGGTGGAGTGATTTGAGGTCAGAAAAACCTAGATTCAAATCTTAATTTTGTCACTTCCTTGCTGTATGATCTTAATGCAGAGCCATAAGATCAATATCCAGACTCCAGACTTTCCAGATGAAAGGGCTATAAGAGAACAATAATTAAAAAATCATTACCTTGTTTAATGAAAAAATAAATATAAAATCAGCAATTTTGAGTTCTAGCTATATACATAAACACTATATATTTTTTTTTAATTAAAAAAAATTAGTGATCAACCAACAGTGTAGAGAGACTGGTACTCATATGTTGCCGACAGCATTATAAATTGATACAGTCTTTCAGTGGATTAGGTTTAACCATGTTAGAAAAATGAAATGAGATACTAAAATATTGCCATTCTTTGACTGGGGATTTCTACTTTGGGAAATTTAAGGTTATTTAAGAAAATAATCTCAATCAGAGTCAAGCCAAAGTGTACAATAATGTTTAAGGTAGAAATATTTATGAAAACAAAACTTAAAGCAATTCAAATTCCTTATTCATTGTACATTATCAAAGTAGAATGCACTGACAATAAGAATAATGTGATAAATATATGCCTTGTATTGGTATATGGATATTTTATTTTTTCAATACATCTTTATTGGAGTATAATTGCTTCACAGTGCTGTGTTAGTTTCTGTTGTACAGCAAAGTGCATCAGCCATATGCATACATATGTCCCCATATCCCCTCCCTCTTGAGCCTCCCTCCCACCCTCCCTATCCCACCCCTCTAGGTGGTCACAAAGCACTGAGCTGATCTCCCTGTGCTATGCTGCTGCTTCCCATTAGCTATCTATTTTACATTTGGTAGTATATATATGTCAGTGCTACTCTCTCACTTTGTCCCAGCTTCTCCCTCCCCCACTGTGTCCTCAAATCCATTCTCTATGTCTACATCTTTATTCCTGCCCTGCCACTAGGTTCATCAGCACCATTTTATTTTATTTTTTAGATTCCAAGTATATGGATATTTTAAGCAACATCAAATGAACAACCAGAACTAAACATACATTTATATACTATCTATATGATTTAAAATATCCGCAGAAGCACTGAAATATCAGAGATAGTTAAAACACTATAAATAGTTGTGTTAGGTTGATGGGAAAGTTGAAGTGACTATGATTTTTACAATAACTGGGTAATGTAATCTGAAGGAATACATTTAATGATGGAATTTCAGGCAGTGTTATAGACAGATGGTGAAGCTATTTGTGCAGGAGGTGGGGGTGGTAGGGGAAAGGGGGACCTAAAATTTCACCACATGGAAAGTTTCTATAATCAGAGGGTTTTCTCTGGGTTGTGAAGGCGGTGGCCTCAAAAGGGGAGAATCATACAGAACATTTCTCAAAGGGAAAAATCTGGAAGAACCATACCTAGAAAAATGTTATTGTAAGTTAATTTCTCTTTAGGGTGTAAACTGTTTTCTTTTCCTTTGGTTCTTTTACTTATTTTTTTCTAAAGCAATTGCAACTTAATAATTTACTTCAGTGTATGAGAGACTCACAGCTTTCCAAGGTGAGTCTGAATCCTGTGTGCCTTGGTCTGGCTAATTTGTTTCATTTCAACATTGAGAGATGTCTGAAAAGTGTATCAGTGGAAGAACATAATCAATCATTCATAGACTGGTATTCAGTTACTTTATGACAGCCACATAAAGGTGATTCTGTTGTGAGTCTTATCTCAATAAGTAATTTTAGTAAATTAAGTATTTTAGTAAATTAAAGCCAAAAAACAGATTAAGTGCCATTCCCAACCACAGGCATAAAAGAAGGCCAGGGAGCCAGAGGAGAGGGTTTCATGGCTATTGCAGCTTTCAAATTGGAGCAGATTAGAAATAAGGAAGAAGGCACCGCCTCCTTGATCTGAATCAATAAAGTATAGGTGTTCTGCTTAGAAAGTGACTGCAGATAAAAGTGTTATAAATCCAAGAGCATTATGACTTCAACACTTCTCTCAGTTTCTCCAGTTATAAAATAAAATGAGAAATAACTCCCACTCTCTGCCATCCCTCTGTACCCGCACCATTCATACCTCTGGAACATATTGTGACTGTAGGTTAGAGAAATCAATGATTTTTTTTTTTCTTCAGAGCACTATGTATAGAAGTTGTCCCTGCCGTCAAGTGGCTTATTACACTTTAATCGAGAATACCCTCTGTTCCTTAGGAGTCATGTGCTTTCTACCCAAGTATTTTTAGAGAGGTTTTTAAATCACAAAGAGGATAAAACAGTGAATGCATTTTTTTTTTAATTTTTATTTATTGTTTATTTATTATGTTTATTTTTGGCTGTGTTGGGTCTTCGTTTCTGTGTGAGGGCTTTCTCCAGTTGCAGCGAGCGGGGGGCCACTCTTCATCGCGGTGCGCGGGCCTCTCACTATCGCGGCCTCTCTTGTTGCGGAGCAGAGGCTCCAGACGCTCAGGCTCAGTAGTTGTGGCTCACGGGCCCAGTTGCTCCGCGGCATGTGGGATCTTCCCAGACCAGGGCTCGAACCCGTGTCCCCTGCATTGGCAGGCAGATTCTCAACCACTGCGCCACCAGGGAAGCCCGTGAATGCATTTTTAAACTTAATTTTTCATGGTATTAAAATTGTAAGATGTATAAATATATCCCAGAGACAATCAGTTTTTACCTTTAAGCAGCTCATGACTTTTAAAAAAAATGCTTTTAATATCACAAGGTCTATGATGTAATCTCCCTAATGAGATCACTTGATATCAAGTTGCTCAAATGTGCACATGACCTTTCAAATAGAATTCCATCTCTTAATGCCATGAACTGTCACGTAAGTATTCATAACTTGGGATTAAATTTCATATACATTATCTCGGAAGCTACATACTACTAACAAAATAATTTTCAAAAAAAAACTTATTCTTTTGTTTCCAGATATATCTTGATATATTTTTTCTTAAATTGCAGTATCTACAAAGCCCTTTAGAATCTAAAGTTTAGATAATGTCACAAACTATACAAAGGAATTAGTAAGTCTTTCCAGCAGCTGTTCTTCCATTTCCCTTGGCAGCATCAGGTGGCAGGCACAGTCAGTAACCAAATCCATTTAATGTTAGGTGTGACTCTGAGAGAACACTGACGAACTTACTGGAGCAGTGGGTCTGATGTTCTGAGGAATGATCAGGTAGCAGAGCCATATAGAGGCTGCATATACCATCCTTGCACCAAGCTTTATTTGATGTATGGTTTGAAATTTCTTTGGATAACAACTTGCAGGAAGGGAGAGCAGCTCAGGAAAAAAGTCCTAACATTGCACAGATCTAGATTCAAATTCTCGCTCATCACAACATCAACCCCTCCAAGCCCTGTTTACTCATCTGTAACATGAAAATACAAACATAACCAATTCCACAGCGTTGTTTGAGGATGAAAAGGATATAAATAACCTATCTGGCATAAAATAGAAGCTCAAGAAATGTTAGTCCCTTTCTTCCCATTTGTCTGGGTCATGCTGGTCTTAATAAATATTCAGTTCATTTTCTTTTTTATAAATTTATTTATTTGTTTTTGGCTGCGTTGGGTCTTCGTTGCTGCGTGCGGGCTTTCTCTAGTTGCAGCGAGTGGGGGCTACTCTTCACTGTGGTGCGTGGGCTTCTCATGCAGTGGCTTCTCTTGTTGCAGAGCATGGGCTCTAGGCACGCAAGCTTCAGTAATTGTGGCACACGGGCTCAGTAGTTGTGGCTCGTGGGCTCTAGAGCACAGGCTCAGTAGTTGTGGCGCACGGGCTTAGTTGCTCCGCGGCATGTGGGATCTTCCCGGACCAGCTGGAACGCGTGTCCCCTGCATTGGCAGGCAGATTCTTAACCACTGTGCCACCAGGGAAGTCCCTCAGTTCATTTTCAATTATAACCTTCTTAGATTCTTTACAGTCTAGTTTATGAGATGCAATTGATAGCATTGTGCTCTGTGTCCTTAATGCAAGGACTGAGTATAGAGTTTCCCTGGTGCTGCTTGGTACATTACCCAGACATTCTACAAGTTCATGGTTGTGTCATTGTGCAGAGCATACAATACACAATCCATCAACATTTTTATGTCTTGTATGGGTTTCTTTTTTGTTAGTTACCACTGCTCTGGGGTTTTGTGCTGATGATCTAAAGCTAATCTCATTAGAATTTTTTAGGTTAAAAAAGAAGCCTCATAGCAATAACAGTCTGCATAAAATAGATTGAACAAGACTAGACTTTTAGTGCAACCTCCTTCCACAGTGAGAGGATATGGATCAGGCAGGGTACCATAAACTCTGATGTGACCATACCATAATGGTCCTCTGGACCTGTTCCATAATGAAGTAGGAAGCCCAGATCTATTTAACAAAAAACTAGTTCTCCCTATAATGCTCAGCAAGCATCATCTACAATTTACATGGCACTTTAATTAAGAAGACCACTACAACGATGAACTGGAATATGGACATTGAAATATAAACTTTCATTCCTCTCCTTCCTTTCTTCTCCCCTTCCTTCCTTCCTTCCTTTTCTTCTTCCCCTTCTTCATTTCTTTCTTTACATTTTATCTTTTAACAGAAAGAATAACAGGCTACTGACAAAAACACACATTACAATAAGATGAACTATTAGAGATTGAGGAGGCTAATATCACTGGATATGAAATCAAGAAATTCCTCTAGGTTTAGCCAAGTGTTAGAGATCAGGACTGAGGCAAGCCCAATCTCTAAAATATGCCTGAAATATGATGAAAAATTTATGTGAAGTTCAGCTATTTCATATCATCCAGTTTGCTTTTCTTTTGTTAAATTTAACTCTAGTATTTTTTATTAACCAATAACTGTGTGTGATCCAATTTTAATAACATCTATTTATCTTCTTTTATATGTATATAGGCATAGAGAGATGTCTAGAATAACATTCACTGAAGGTTAGCAATGGTTAATTTCTGAGTGGTAAGAGGGAGGAATTTTTTTGCTTTACTTGTTATGCTTTTCTTAATTGCTTGAATTTTTAAAATGAGCATGTATCTTTTTAAAAAACTCAAAGTCATTATACTTGAAAAAAAGAAAATCATCGAAAACAATGATTTTCCGCTTATCCAGCTTTTGGTTAAAAGTGACAAATATGGAATGAGAATTTACATTGTTAAGCTGTTAAATATTAAGAGAAGGAAGGTGTAAATATTGTACTTACCCAGGTGAAACAACAAAATTTAAGATGCAATGTATCAAAGTCAGAAATCACTCAAATTAGACAAGAAAAGGAAAGAAATAAATATTAAGCGTGTGAAATACAAAATACCTTGGTTCTGCTAAGGCCATTTCCTGCTCAATTAAACAATTAAATAAAACATTTACTGTATTATAACACTTGATTACCAGAGATTCTTGGGAGAAAACCAGCCTAGAAAAAAAAAGAAGGTCCCAGGGGCCTAAGACTTGTTCCCCAGCTAGTGCTTGATAGCAGCACAAATGATGTCTTTATTTGTGCTTTATCTCAGTGTTTTTGAAGGAGCCACTTACAGCAGAGTGAGCGGAGTTGCATGACATTAGGAACTTCGTTACTGATCATTAGAGTCAACCTTTGGCCAGAAACTGTCAATGTTAGTCCCTGTGGGCAGACATTATCCAGAAATCTCTGACTTCCTAGAGTGAGGTATTGAACCTGAACTTCTTACTGCATTATTGAAATTGTGGTTCTAAAAGAGCATCACTTGCAGGAAGAGTTTCTACAAACAACAGCCAGTCACCAAATGCAAAGTACTGTTGGTTACACCTTTAGATTAGAGCTGTAAACACAGAGAACAATCATATCTTCCCATATAGAATATTCTTTGTGGCTTAAAAACAAACAGTAGATAATACATGGCAGGAGGAAAATTCACTTAGGTAGCAAATTCACTAATTTAAGGTATCTATTTACAAATTTGTTGTGAAACCCAATCATTTATTAAAGACAGATTCATGCCTCTATTTCTTGAAAGTGATAGAAGTTTTACAGTGAACTTAAAATGTATGAAAATCAAATGAAGACACCGATGACTTAAATCCAGGCAAGCCTATCTGTCTTTAAAGTGTAAGTGAAATCCAAAGTGTTGGTGAGAATGTAGAGAAATTGGAACTTTCATACACTTCTAGTGGGAGTATGAATTGGTAAGACCACTTTGGAAAACTGGCAGTATCTCCTAAAGCTGACTGTACACATGCCCTATGACCCAGCCATTCTCCTCCTAGGTATGCACTCAACAGAAATGCAGCAAATGACATATGAGCATATTTGTAGAAGCACTTTTTCTAATGACCTCGAAGTGTAAATGACCCAAATGCTCATCAACAGTAGAATGAATAAACAGTAGTATGGTCACACAGTGGAATACTGTACAGCAGAGAATGAACAGACTCTATACACCATTGTGAGTGAATCTCATAATGTTGATCAAAAGAAGCCAGACACAATGTAGTACATACTGTGATTCTATTTGTATAAATTACGAAAATAGGCGAGACAAATCTATGAAGTTAGAAGTCAGGATGGTGGTTATCCTTGGGTTTAAAATTGTGAAAGGGGTGAGGGAGATTTCTGGGAGCTGGTGATGTTCTATTTCTTGCTCTGGGTGCTGGTTAGATACGTATACTCAATTTGTGAAAATTCAATGACCTGTACACTTAAGATATATGTACTATTCTGTTTATCTGTTGTATTTTAATAGAAAGTTAAAAAACAACAATGTAAAAATATTTATTCTTTATGACAGATTTAAATTGCCCTCACTTACTACTATGTCTATAGCTATGAATATAATCAGTATTTGTTGTTCAGGCAATATTTGGTCTTTGACCAAGGTACAGATTAAAAAATTCAAATATACATATGCTTGAAAAATCACCATTTATTTTTAAAAGTGATAGGATTGAACATAAATAGACATAAATTGAATTGCTTTCTCATTTGTCATAAACAACCCAGCCTTTTTCACTTCCCACTTCTGGATTTAGCTGATAATCAGGCAAATCTATGTGCATGGGGGAAAAGGTGGTGGTAATCTCATGAATAATCAATTGTCAATAGTAGCCATAATGAAAAATAAGGACCTGAGTATTAGAAACACCATTTACAGAACACTTCGTTGTAATATTATAGATAAACCAAGTATTATAAGTGAAACAAAGTGAGTAATACAGTCATCTCCCTGAATCAGGCTGAAAAAGGATTTTCACCTGAAATACTGAGACTCAGCTTTCAAACTCAAAAGCCAGACAGGTAACTAGAATAAGTAAAGTAGCCCAGATGAAATACAATGGGGTCTGGTGATGGGGTTTGGGAAAACCATAGAACACGCAAAAAGTGGTTTTCAGAGTCTGTCCCCAGACCAGAAACGCATCAGGAACTAGGTAGAAATTCAAATTAGCAGACCCCAACCTAGATCAACTGAATCAGAAACTGGGGGTGGAGCCCAGCAATCTGAGTTTTAATAAGCTTGATTCTGACACATGTTCATGTATGAGAACTATTGATTTAGATGTATTCTGATTCAAATTTTTTAAAAAATCATGTGGGTTTAAAAAAAAATCATCTGGCCAGTTTTGGCCACAGGCTACTAATTCATAACTTCTGATGAGAATCATATAAAAAACATAAACTTGAATTTTGTATGTCAATTCTATAATTCCCTTTTATAAGATAAAGAAAGATAGTATGTGGTAATGCTTGAACCTAAGTTTTCTCCTCCCTAGTATTCAGGCATATCTGGGCATTCCTGGGGTCTGGTGGAGGTGGGCCCTCTGGAATTCTATTTATAAGACAACTCAAGTTGCTTCCAAAGAAGAACTAACCCAGTAGAAGAAAGAACCAAATTACAGAGGTTGCATTAAGGGCAGCAGATGGAGTTGAATATATCTGAGTACATCATGGTGTCTGCCACTCAGATTGTTTGCAGCCCAGCCTGGTAGACTCATTCATTCTTTCAACAAATAGCTATTGAACAGTCTGTCCCTGAGTCCTGTGACCCCAGCACAGCTGTAATATAGGATCTAGTATGAGCTAATGGATCTGTTATTTTGTTTTGTTTTGCTAATCTTAGGACACAGGGAGTGCAGCTTATCAGTGGTATGACTGTTGATACTAGGACTGTCAACACTTCTGGTACCTTGAAGTTGGACTTCAGCCTTGCAGACCTCCTAGCATACAGTGGCAGTGCCTTTGATGAGCAGCGATGACATAGCTTGGAAGGTTGGCAGCAGCTGTTTTTAACAGGCAAGGAGAACTGTGAATACCATTTGGCAGCCTATTCTTGGAGCGCACAGGCGACATCCCTGGGTACCCCGATTTAGGGGCAGTAGAGGATGAACCCTCTAGCAGAGGTAAAGAAATGCTATTTTGTAGCTATGGTTCTTACTATGTGTAACATGTTACATATGGAAGAACACTGAGTCCTCAATGGAATCTATGACTTTTTTTTTTCTTTTTTGACTTGGCAGCATTTAAAGAAACTACATGTTGCTTTTTGTGATAAGGTTAAAGTATGTGCTTGCAGTGAACAAGGTAGACTTAAAGATCAAATCTCAAACATTTGGTTTCCTTTTTTAAAATAAAGCACAGCGAGATTATTGTAGGCTTTGGGACATGAGGTTTGAAAAATCACAGCACACATTACTAATTTTTTTTCTCTCTCTCAAAGCATCCCTATAAAATAAAACAATATTGCTGATGAGATGTTTTTTGGCACCAAGCAGCTTACTGCAAAGGAAAAAGAACTTTGGAAACAGCCACTCCTTTCCTGCCAGAATTTTGAGAGATTGATGACCTTTTCCTTCATTTCTGCAATGCCTATAGGCTGCAGATTTTCAGTAACTTCCTGAAATCCCAAATTGAATTCTATTAAAAACATATTTGTTATTCTACACAAAAAAAAATGTTTGGAGACCAAAAGTCTCTGTAAGACCTACGGAATTCCTCAAAGTAACCAGAAAGAGTCAAGAATTTTCCAGAAAGAGTCAAGTAGTTTTTACACTACATTTAACTCAGTGTTTTATGACACCTAATGAGCAAGGTGTGTGGTATGTAAGTATTCCGACTAGATAGCAATACCTTGCTACTGATTTATGTAAAAAAAAAATATATATATATATCTTACAGATTTCCAATTTTCTGGTAGAGCCATATTTTTTTTCTTGATTGCTATTTGTTTGAAACCCATTTTTTTAAGCCCAAGCAAATTAAGAGAGTTATTTTATTTTGATACTTCACTTCTAGCCAACCCAGAGTATCCACAGTGGAATGTAAGTTAGTGGGTGGGGGCAGGGATCAGGAGATTTGAGTTCTAGCCAGCCAAGTTTCCCTGGACAGGTCAGTTCCCGCTTTGGGGCTCAGTTTCACTCTTGGTAAAGTTGGAGGTGGGACAGATTGACCCAGAGTTCTGTGATTAGTCCAAAGTTCTGTGACTAGAGTTCCACATTCCTTAACCTCTGTCTGGATTATGAGAGCTCTCCCTGAAGAATCCTAATGACGGATTCAGTATTTGAAGGAGAAAAATTCACCTTGAGAGGACTCTCAGAAGCTATTGATATTACATATTTCTTTTTTTTTTGAGACAGAGCTGGGGTAATTTTCTGTGTACATTTGGGTACAAGTGACTGGTGTTGTTAGCAATCAAAGGCTTGTTTCTACATTAACTTAATAGAATTTAGTTTCCTGGAATGCAAATTAGTAACAGGAATATGAAACATTTATTTGATTCTGTTTTTATAATGTTTATTTCCTCCATGCCCCCTCCTTCCGACTCTCACCTGGCCTCTTCTCCCTAACCCTTTTTACACATGATTTTATACTTGGATTATCAGCTTAATCTCAAATTCAGCTCTTCTCGCATTACTTTCCTGCTCAAAACCTTAATACCTTTCTGTTTACTGCATTGTAAAATACAAACTCCTCATGGCACACAAAGTCCTGTACCATCTGACGCAGTGCAGCGTCCCATCCCTGTGGCCCATTACTCCTTTTACCACAGACTTTCAAGCTCCCTGCTCTTTCTTTCCATGCCCAGAACTGTTCTGGCTCTCTGCCTTTGGCCCATTGATTCTTGCTTCCTGTTTTCACTTGTTCAGATTCTACCTATTCTTAAAATTTAAGGCCAAGGTTCTGCTACCAGCTTTTCTTGATCTCTCCTAAATGTAGGCAACCTCTTTTTTCTGAGCTCCCATGGCAACTTACCTGCATTTCTCTCATAGCAGTTATCACTTTCTACTCTATATTTCTACTCTATAAATATATTACAGATATTTATGTTCATATCAATCTTCCTCACTAGATAATCAGCTTTATGAAGTCAGAAGCAATGTCTGTACCATATTTGTAGCCCTCGAAGTACCTGGCATGTAGTAGTTCCTCCACAAATGTTTGTTCGATGAATAAAAAATATCAGAGCAGGGCTTCCCTGGTGGCGCAGTGGTTAAGAATCCGCCTGCCAATGCAGGGGACACAGGTTTAAGCCCTGGTCTGGGAAGATCCCACATGCCGCAGAGCAACTAAGCCCGTGCGCCACAACTACTGAGCCTGTGCTCTAGAGCCTGCGAGCCACAACTACTGAAGCCCGAGGGCCTAGAGCCCATGCTCCGCAAAAGAGAAGCCACTGCAACGAGAAGCCCGCACACCGCAACGAAGAGTAGCCCCCACTCGCCGCAACTAGAGAAAGCTGCACGCAGCAACAAAGACCCAATGCAGCCAAAATTTAATTAATTAATTAATTAATTTTTAAAAAATCAGAGTTACCATGGGAAATTTCTCCATTTATCTATTATCTATCTGACTATCTATCTATCTATCCTATAATTTTTCAGCCTATTTCTGGTTTCAGTGAGGAAAATCAGGAAAAAAAGAAAAATGAGAAAGGTACAATAACTTAAACCACTGGTTTAGCATGTAATTAATATCTAGTTCCCTTCCTTCAAGCATTTTGCTGTAGTCAGCTTTCAAAAGTGGTTTAGGTTCACATGAGTTTGTATACTGTGATGTTCAAATGTTTGTTAAAGCTGATGCAAATCTATGAAAAAGATCAACACTAACTCTGCAGATGCATCATACAAATTTTAATCTGGTGAGGTGAAGAATTCACTTGAGGCATTGCTACATGTGGGGCACTGAAAAAAGTTGTGGCCTTTTTTTCTTTCTTTGTGGGGGTGGGGCAAAGAACAGCCATTCAATGGAAAACAGACAGATGACTGACCATAGGGCTCATGATAGATATAGATATATAGATATAGATATATATACACACATACATATATACACACATATATATTAAAGTGGTTACATATTTATATGTAAATATATAATAATGCTATATATTAATTACATAATATTTATATATTATATATGATATATAAATGTATATTTGTATATATAAAAAAAACTTTATTCATTTCTATACCTTTTGTGATATTTGCCAAGTTTTAGACAAATTCTTTATCTTAAAATTAATCTTGGGACTCCCCTGGTGGTCCAGTGGTAAAAAATCCACCTTACAATGCAGGGGATGTGGGTTCGATCCCTGGTCAGGGAACTAAGATCTCACATGCTGTGGTGCAACTAAGCCTATGCGCCACAACTACTGAGCTAGCGCGCCTCAGTTAGAGAGCCCACATGCCGCAAACTACAGAGCCCACGCACCCTGGAGTCTGCACGCCACAACTAGAGAGAGAGAAGAAAAAAAACCCACACGCCACAACTAGAGAGAAACCCGCGCTCCACAACTAAAGATCCCACATGCCTCAGTGAAGATCCCGCATGCCACAACTAAGACCCGATGCAGCCAAAAAAAATTAAGTAAATAAATAAATAATAAATCTTAAAATAATAAAATTAATCTTAAGAGCCTCACATCACATACTTGAAATAAAAGCTTTTATTTGTATATTGGCTTATAATTTTTCAAGCACTTCTACCCTTATTAACTCATTTGATTCTCATGTTTTATTTCCAAACATATATTTTACACCTATTTATAATTGTTCATCCATCATGAAAATGGAAAAATTCCATTTCTTATAAATGCAGTGGATTTTTCTGCTGGCCCTTTATTTGCTTCAGTCTTCTCTTTCTAATATATTTTATCCATATAGCAACAGTTTTCCTGACTTTCTACATCTGTAGTTCTTCCTGTTTCTGATTTCCCAGTCTTTATTTTTAAGATGATTTGTTCTTCATCTTTCTCCTTCCTCTGAGAAAGACCCATAAGTTTTTTCTTTGGAACTGTAATTCATCTCTTCCTTCGCCTTAATCTTGACTGACTCCAAAGATATTTAGTTGTAACCCATGCAATGGTAGTTGCTGCCCCTTATCGTGAACATTTTTATTGGAGAATCATTGTTTGTTAAAACATTTAGTAAGATATTTTTGTCTTATATTATATTTAATATAAACCATATTTATTAATTTTTTCTCTTATTTTCTATAGCCTCAAAGATTGTTTTAATACTCAGATTTATTGTTTATTCTTTTATAAATATACATCTCCTTTAAGAGTTCTTTGGTAATTTCCTATCACACTTTTTAGGTCCTCAGTCTTTACATTCCATTGATAATCCTTCATCATACTTCTGGAAAGACATCTGTCTTCTATATTTATAAATCTTTCTTTAGCAGGATTTGCTATTTCATCTTGGGCAGGGTGGAATTTGAAGCTTGATCTCTAATTGTTACATTTTCTTCCCTTTCAGAGTGAATGCCCATTCTTTTTTTTTCAGCCATGCCACGCAGTGTGTGGGATCTTAGTTCCCCAACCAGGGATTGAACCTGCACTCCCTTCATTGGAAGCACAGAGTCTTAACCACTGGACCGCCAGGGAAGTCCCAATGCCCATTCTATACTTTACATCTTTAGTGTTATCATATTCCTCTTTATGTCCCATTGTTTTATTATTATTGGCATCCATACCTGTTTATATTGCTTATTCTTTATATGTTTTAAATGCTCACATTCCTTTTTTTTTTTGACCAAATGATGCCATTATAGCTATAACTGCATAACAACACCTCCTTTTCATATCTTCCCCTAAAGTTTCTTGGACTTGGCCGGCACTTTCTTGTGAGAGGGTCTACACACCATAACACCAGAAAGACCTATGGTCACATGAAGCCTTAACTAGCTCCCTTCTTTCCTCATTTTTTCCTGGAGAGTGGGGATTGGGTTCATGTGCCAGTGTAACATCCTTACCTATTTTAGCAGTTTACCTGGCACTTTCCTGCTCTTCGTAGTCTCAAAGAGAAAATCATCATTGGTCCATGCCCAAGACTTTTCTTTATCTAAACAAAAAAGTAGTCTTCCTATGACCTACCTTTGGTGTCTTAACCCTTCTCTCTCTAGTCCCTTTTCTTTTGCTTACCTTGTACCATTTGATTATACATCTGAATTCTTCAATGGACTGCAAACTCTTTTGAAGACAAAAGCTAGATTGTATTTTTTCTACCTTCCACATCCTAATGCTACAGCACAGGTGAAAAGGCAATAACAGTCATGCTCTGGAGCTGTGAGCTAAACCAGTAGAAGTAGACTTGAACCTTTGAACCCCAGAAGCAGGGGAAGCAGGACTGTAAGCTGTTGCCTAGTATGATTTGCTTAGGGAAAAAAAGCCAAAGAGAAGATGAACCTTGTGGAGATTCTGTCCCCAGCAAGCCAGGAGGACAAGAAGACAAAACCCATCACATCACCACCATCCTACCCATGTCACCATGATGGGATTGGAGCTTTCTCCTCCAGCCACTTTTCAGCTCCAGGCTGGCTCTGGACCTGTGTTTCTCAGGCCAGGAATGTTATGATGCTTCAGACTGTCCTTCAGGCAGGAGCCCTGAGAGGAGGAGGAAGTGGAGGAGTAGGAAAAGGAGGAAGAGGAGGAAGATAATGATGATGTAGATGTATCCCTAGATGAGGAGACTCCTGTCAAACAAGTCAAGAGGCTAGTACCCCAGAAACAGACGAACATTACTAAGGAAAAAAAGGTAGAAAAAGAAGAGAAGCAGTGAGACCCAGTCTTAAAGACAAGAGCCCTGTGAGAAGGGCCAAACCTGAAAAGCTGGGATCCAAGAAATGAGGAACCAGGAATGGCTTAGCTGCAGTGACTGAGAGAGGGTCTGCGAGTGGACCTTCCTTGGAGTGTGCTGCAAACTTAGGGTGCCCCCCCCACCCGAGTCCCCCTCCATTTGAGTCTGAAGGTGATAGAGGTATTGTGGAAGGTGCAATATAAGAGCCCGTCACCCCCAGCTATCTAGTTTCAGCAGCACCTGGAGAGAAGAGCCCTGACCTCAGTGCTATAATAAAGTTTGCTTTGCTAGGAAATTTTTTTTTTAAGTATCCAACACTTAGCACAGTCCATTATACATTATAATGTTTCAGCAAAATATATGTTAAATAAGATTTTTTTTTGTTTCTCTTAAGTTCATCAGGTAGCTACTTCTCACTTTTTGCCATACCACTGGAACTTTTGTCTTACTTTCTTCTCTTTTGCCAGTTTTCTAACAGTATTTCTGCAAAACTGCATTACTGTGGGTACAGGTTTGCATTTTGAATGATGAAAATGTCTTGGATCTAGTTAGAAGTGATGATTGCTCAATACAGTGAAATGTGCTAAATGCAACTGAATAGTACACCTTTTAAAATGTTAATGGTTAATTTATGTTATATGAATTTCACCTCAATTTAAAAAAAAAACTGCATTACTTGAGTTAGTAACACAAAGAACCACCACTTTGTAAACAGTCTCATTCTTGTCTTTTTATTTTTTAATTTTTTAAAAATCATTCTTATCTTTTAAAATGTTGCTAATACTTCTCTTGCAGGGACCTGGCTCTTTCACCTTTCTCCCACATGCCATTGAAAACGACAGCGAAAGGTTGGTACAGGCGACTGTCTAAAGGCTTTGTGGGACTCAGCAGTGAGGTCATCAGCATTTGGTCACAATTTATTCGTTAGCTATCATTCCTACTAGTAAGTCATTTTTGCTCATTTAATGACACTCCCTATTCGTGCCCATTCTTTCTCTTCCTTTTTCTCAGTATCTTTTCTGGCTCTTGAATCAGTTCCTTAAAGAATGCTGTCACCTGTCTCTTGGAGACTTTTTAAGAAGATACTACTCCTAGAGGACTTCAGTCCTTATGGGATTACTTGTTCCTGATACAGATCTGACCATTTCTACTCCTTTTTATTTTTGTTGGGGAGGGGTAGAAAATCAATCTCTGGAAATAGAAGGGAGAAAAATTTTCCTTCCTGTGGGTTTTTGGAGTCAGACAGCCTCAGGTCAGATCCTTGTGCTGTCACATACTAGCTGTGTGATCTTGAGTCTGTCATTTGGGCAAGTCAATTTCCTCATGTGAAAACTGGGTAATATCTACCTCCTAAGGTCCTTGTGGAGATTGAATCTGATAATGCATATAAATGTCCCTTGAGGGCGCACACGTGCATGTGTATGGGTGTCTGTGTGCAAACTTATTTTATTTTCTAATTCTCTCCTAGTATCAGAAGCTACTCCACCTTCCTTATTACAAACACTGAGTGACAATTGCTTTTATCTGCTCCCTGCCTGGGGCATTGTCTCTTTCTTCCGTCCCCACTATGCATAAACAAATGCCAGTCAAGGAAGCACCCAGGTGGAAAACTGAGCATGGACTGTATTTGATTAGCATTAAAAGAAAAAAACACAGGAGTAGGTATCAGACACAGGAAGAAAAGGAAAAGCAACCTCTGTGTGATAAAACTTATAATTCCTCTTTGTAATCTTTATTTTTTGGTAGGAAGTTTTTTTCATTGCACAAAAATAGCATACGGAACTTAAATATTGTGCAGAAATTTGGTTATAATGGCTGTATCCCTTTAATCTGGGAAGGAGGAGGGAAAGCCTTGAACTGTAGATGAAAGTTATTCCACATGTTAAATAAGGAAATAGAAAATTTGAGTTGTGCAATATTTCCGATTTGTTTTTAGCATGAAGGGGAAATTGCCTGATGTGTTATCAGGAGGCAGCAAGGTTCAGGGAAAGGGCTCTGGATTGGGCATCAGGAGATGCAGGTCCTGGCCCTGCCACTAACTGAGTGACCTTGACAGGCCACTTCTAGCTGGACCTATTTATTCATCTGGAAAATGCAAGCACTGAGTCAAACCTCTCCCCCTGCCCCCACCTTTTTTAACTCAAGGACTGCTTTTTACAGAACAACTCCGCCCTCCAGGAATTTTTAAAATCTTTTATCGTTTTGTGTGGTATATTATGAAATGCTTACAGGTTAAAAAAGCATTTTAGAATAGTGTTTTAATAAAAATATATTAAGATAATTTTAATAAAACCACTAATATATAACCAGAATATATTTCCTTTTTTTTTTTTAACTTATTTATTTATTTATTTGGCTGCGTTGGGTCTTCGTTGCTGCGCGTGGGCTTTCTCTAGTTGCGGTGAGCGGGGGCTACTCTTCATTGCGGTGGCTTCTCTTGTTGCGGAGCACGGGCTCTAGGCGCGCAGGCTTCAGTAGTTGTGGCTCGTGGGCTCTAGAGCACAGGCTCAGTAGTTGTGGCGCATGGGCTTAGTTGTTCTGTGGCATGTGGGATCTTCCCGGACCAGGGATCGAACCCGTGTCCCCTGCATTGGCAGGTGGATTTTAACCACTGTGCCACCAGGGAAGTCCCTATTTCCTTTCATGACAACATTGAATTAGAAAACACTGAGTCATATTATCTCCATGTCA